>NC_056733.1:1625349424-1625601924 GCF_019279795.1 Protopterus annectens | reverse complement strand
CTTCGATCAACAAAAACTTCAAACCAATGCCAGGAAACCAACAAAACCCTTCCAACACATGAGGCAAGGCGAAACAGAAAAGGTAACCATTGCTGGACTTTTAAAAGGACAGAATAACTGTAAAATAGTTGCCAATCTAGCTGGCGACTTTAACATATTTAATTACTCAAGTTACGAGGTGAATAGTGACCTCACTGAATTTTTTTCTAAAGGTTTGACATTTGTTCCGAGTGCACATTCAGATATAGCCAAAGTTTTAACGGACTTTAAACTTTTTGTAAGAAAACTAAATCTAGCACTTATTTTTGGCAACAATGAGTTGTCTTATAGTGATTTGTATACCTCAAGCACATATAACCCTCCTCTTCACCCTACTTTGAATTTATTTGACCAAATTTGTGAACTGGATATTAGGGCTTTATGTATTAATATGTATACAACTGTCAACAACATAAGCAAAAATGAGTACAGAATTTTGAATGATTTAAGACAATGCCCAGTGAGAATGATGAAAACTGACAATGGAGAGGGCTTGGTACTTATGAACAACACTGACTATTTAGATAAAATGTTAAATATATTGAGTAGTGAGACTTATTTATAAGTTAGTATCAACAAATTACACACTGCATATCATAAAATCAACATGTATTTAAATGACATGTTCATTGAGGCACTAATTGACAGTAAAACTTTCAACTACTTAACTATGTCTTTCCCAAAAATCGCTAGAATTCTTGGAGTGCCAAAAATTCATAAAAACATAGCTGATCCACCTATGCGAGCATTAGTGGACGCTCGCCAATCTATTACCTATGCTAGTGCTAAATTTGTTGATTCTATTTTAAAGAAGTTCGTGGTAGAAGAGAAACAGATTAGCCGTGATTCTTGGTCATTTCTCACAGGTTTAAACCAACTAACATTTAAAAAAGACTTAAATTTTCTAACTGTGGACATGTGTAACCTCTATAGTTCCATCCCCCATGAGGAAGGGATCCAGTCAGTGTTAAGTATGATGCGTAAGTATCATGCCCCCCCTTCAGATATCAGGGTGGTGGAAGAACTACTTGCTATTATTTTGTCAAACAATGAAATACTTTTTGGTCAGGATATCTATCTACAAAAAATAGGTGTCGCAATGGGCTCACCATGTGGGGCTAGTTTTGCCAACATGGTGATGGCCCATTGGTTACACCATTGTATATTTAACAATCCTAACATAATAAATTACATTCACTATTACACACGATTCCTGGATGATATTTTTATCGTCTTAAAGGGAGAGGTAGATACAGCTAGAATACTTGTAGATGAATTTAATAAAAGTAGTGAATTTTTAAAATTTACATCTAGTTTTGGTAAGGATTCCATAACCTATCTAGATGTATTGTTAAAGAAAGACATCAATTCTGATTGCTATACAGCAACCATCCACTGCAAAGAAACTTATTCTAATTCACTTTTATATTTTGCCAGCTCGCATCCATTTAGTCAAAAAAGGTCTGTCATCAAAGGTCAACTAGTTAGGGCGGCTAGGATGGTTAGTGTAGATACTGATTTCACTAATGAATGTGACCTTTGTATGGAAATGTTTTTAAGGAGAGGGTATCTAGAGTCATTAATCTGTGAATTAATTAGGGAAGTCAGCCACAAAAGAAAAGTAGGTTTATATAAACCTATTTTGGACTATAAACACTTTGACTCTTCACTATGTTTGGATGAGAAACTTTTAGGAGATACCACTTCAATGAATGACTGTTACACTAGAACTCTAGACAACGAACAAAGTAATAATTTTAGAATCAGTTTTATATATACATACAGTTTGGAGACCCATGATGTAAAGAGAATCATCTTCAAAAATTGGAATTTATTGCTCAATGACAATAGTATAACAGACAAACTTGGTGAAAAAACAATTTTTACCTATAGAAGAGGGAATAACTTACAAAACTTAATGAGTCATCCAAACAAACTTTCACTAGAACTCCAGGGATGTTCAAGTGTGAAGCTTGTAACTATTGTGGACATATATCAACAGGACAGAGATTTTCTATTAGAAATACAACATATTATACAAAAAAAAAGGTTCAATTGTAATACTAAAATGGTGATTTATCTAGCTTAGTGTGATTTCTGTCCAGTTTTCTATACTGGAAAAACAGACAGAAAATTCAAAGAAAGAATATACGAACATCTATACAGTATAAGGAAGACTAAAACCGAAAATGCGCTAGCTAGACATGTTAATAATTTTCCATCCCATAGATTTAAATTTAGAATAATTGACCAAATTACCTAAGATTTTAGAGGTGGTCCTGCATCACCATTGTTAGAATATTTAGAACTTCTCTGACAGTTACATGTTGATGCTCACCATTACCCTGGATTGAAGAAAATGTGTTCCATCTTACCGTATTTAAAACTAAAAAGTTTGACTAGATAACTATAATTTGTAAGGACTAGTATTAGTAACATTATCCAACATAAAAATCTATGTTTTTATGATGTATTTTTATGATGTGTTTCTAACTAGTTTTTAATATTTTTTTAATGCAGTTTTAGCTTTGTATATAATTATTAGTAAAGTGTGTATGGTCTTATAGATTTTCCTTTTATGAGACAACAATTTGATCAGGGTGTATTTATTGTCAGTTTATTTAGGGATGTTTACCTTATCGAATGTGAATACAGCTCCATTTACAGTAATGCCCCTACCTACAGTTTTTAGTTTAAACATGGTAAACAAACTGTCATAGGTTTTTTGCTTATAAGGCATGGACGATAAGTGATTCTGCACTAAAGCATTAACTGAGAGAGTATCTTTCCCATTTAAATAAGTTACTACAACCATAAAGGAAACAACTGTATCTTTAATAACCATTGAGCTGCTAATCGTTTAATTAGTTATTCATTATGCTAATGTCTTTTGTCACATGACTGTTTTTTAGAGTTTTTAAGCATGGATTTATGTTTATTTGTTTGTCTGAAGAAGTCGAGTCAGTGTATTCAACGAAAAGCGCTTCATTAAACTAAACTACACTTTATTCTCTTTGTGGTCCTGATATCCTTTGGTTCCTGTGGATTTTTTATCACTGGTGATGTGGGCAGATGCAATGGCCCTGTACCATTTGTTTGGAAATTATCTGGTACTTAAAGAAGAGGACAGGAGGGAAACAAAAGGTCTCATTTCCTCAGGTAAAACCTATTTCTTATTATTTCGTATGTACTCTCCTTGTTAGAGAACAGCATATCCAGCTATTTAGACAAGTAACTATTACTAAATTTGGTTTTACTACCTCATCATGCTATATCTCAGGGTATATGTATGCACGTGTATATTTTATTTATATATATATGTATATATATATATATATATATATATATATATATATACAGAGAGAGATGTGTGTGTTTGTGTGTGTGTGTGTGTGTGTGTGTGTGTGTGTGTGTGTGTATACGTGCGTGTGTGTGCATGCGTATGTGTAGACAGAGATTTGATTGTCTTGTCTTAATGGTTCTATGTTGCTGTGTTGAATTAGCTTTATGTCACACCTTGGTTTATTCATTAATTCACCTTCTAATACCTGCTTTATAATATCCAGGGTCACAGTGGAGATGGGGCCTATCATGGCCTTCAAAAGATATGAGTCAGAGGACCAGTTCTGGGTCTGATTCCTGTCCATTGCAGGATGACCACACACACACACACACACACACACACACACACACACACACACACACACACACACACACACACACACACACACACACACACACACACACACACACACACACACACACACACACACACACACACACAAAAAGAGTCTCACTTATTTATTTATATTTATTTATTTATTTGGAGTTATTTTATCAGGATAGTCATTGGGCCAATGAACCCATTTTCAATGGAGTCCTGGGGAGAAAAGCTCCAAGACAGATACAATGAAATTTACATTGAGAAAAAAACATTTACATAGAAAAAAAGATTATATAGAAAATAATGTTTTTGTTTAGAAATTACAGAAATATCAGAAAAACATTGAAGTTATGCTTATAGTTTCTAAGTAGATAATGAGTGTACAGTACAATTTCTGAAATAAAGTAGTAGTATAGCATTAATTTTAAAAGCATACATTATTATGAGATTAACAGGGAGTCAAAAGTAAAATTATTAGCAGCAAGGTTGATATTGAAAGTTCAGATTCTGAGGAAGAGTGACCCTTTAATGGTTAGGACATATGAAAATCAGGAATATAGCATATCATTAGGATGAAAACATCATTCATCAAAATCATAGGATAAAAAGGTACTTGTGTACCTGTTCACATTTGTTTGGGATATGGACATACCTCTCGAATGTCCAGATTTTTGCCGGATATTTTTGGTTTATTCCTCATAAAATTTGTCATTTTCTGAATTTTTGTGGCAAATCAGTGAGGAGTGAATTCGCTAAATAATGACAGGCATTTGAGTTTCAGACTTTATATCCTTCAAAAATTGCATGGTAACACAAAACGTTTTATTCTAGAAACTTTCTAAGTTTAAAAGAGCAGTATTTAAAATTTGCCCCTAATTTTGGGGCTTTGTCCCCCCATTATTTTTGGCTTTGTCTAGATATTTTATGCTAAGAAGGTGAGAGCTATGGATGTGGATGTGATAAAAAACTTGCTGCCTCAGAAGAAGCCTATGTATACAAAAGGAGCACATGCAGACTATGCAAAGATGACGCACACACAGCCAGGAACAAAACCAGAGAACCAAGCACCGTGAGGTAACAGTTCTAAACTCTGTATTACTATGCTGTCACGTTTTTTTCCCTCTCAGTATATGGAGCACATATGCTAAATCCATGGTTGTAGTGCTTCAAGGTATTCCTTCTGTCTCTAATCTGAGAATGTGGAGTACACACACACACACACACACACACACACACATATATATATATATATTTATATATATATATATATATATATACATATATATATAAATATATATACACCAAGTCTGAACTGTAAGAAACAGTGATCTTAGAGCCTCAGCGCTAGTAAATATAAATAACCGTGATGTGGAGGTGTGGGGCCCTAACTCCTCAATCTTTACAACAGGTTGAAACCCCCACAAAAATGCTTTAATGGTGTTACAGCAAGTTTTGACTGTGTTTTCTTTTTCAGTCAGAGTTTATTTTTCAAAGCTGGGTAACTCACAAATGTGGGTCTTGCACTTCTGACAGGGAGCTACAGGAAGGCTTTTTCACAAACAAGAATCTGAATGAGCTGCCATAAGTCATTAGGACTTCCAGTGACATGAAAGAGCCATGCTTACTGTGTGTCCTTAAGAAAACTATAATGAAACATCTGACTCAGTGGAAAACACTGTAATGGGTGAGCATACTTCTGTTGAAAGTTAGCAAAGGCAAACTCAGCTCATATTTTAATCAGAATCAAGTCTACTTTCTTCAGGAATAGAGACTATTTTTGGAGGAGTTAGCCGGATGAAGCAACTATCTTTGTTTTGCTAGAAATTGTAGTGTTCATATTACCATTACAAGAACCAGCAAACAGATATTTTCTGCATTTACATAAGTTGGTTTAACACTAGGTCCTAGTCTCCACGGTATCCTGATCAAAAAGTGCTTAATTTTGCAACAGAGTCTTAAATGACACATAAGCCTGGGTTAAAAAAAATCAATATGCTTTAAGGCTATATTTGCATGAGATGCTGACATACTTTACTTTGACTATTAGTTTAGCCTTCAAGCTTGCCCAGAAATCAACTTGTTTTGGGGGTGGCTGAGTCATCCTTACAATGTCCTTCTTTTATCAAAATAAATTGATTTGCTTTGCACTTAGAATCCTTTCCAAATTCATGTCCGTTCACCTAAATAACGCTGCCAGGGCTACCAGTATTTGTCTGACAGTTTAGTTCAGAGGAATAATTTTACTAAGAAGCTTTATCCTATGCTCCTAGGCTTGAATCCCTCATTTTCTATTTTCTAAGTGGGTGAGTGTTAGTAATTCAGTTAATCAAACAGTGCTTCTAGCACACCCCTGAAAAGAGGTATTTGGGCCTAATGAGTTTACCTGGTTAGCAAATAAATAAATAAGTAAGTAAGTAAAGGAAACTGACATCCATAAACAAGAAAGCTGTGAGCTCTGGGATGTTCTAGGTGAGATTATTAAAGAAACAATTAATAAAAAAAATAATGTTATAATAGCAAAATATTACCATGTGCCAGTTCCTTATAAACTGAGAAAATATCAATGAGAGAAGAGTGTTATTTCTGGACACTGAGGTCACTGTCTGTCAGATAAAACATAAATAATGCTAAACACCGTCAACATAACATAATAAATAATGACTAAAAGGCTTCAGATGACATTTTTTCATTTATTAAAAAAGAGTATGTCCAATGCAATGAGTGGGCACCTTCTCTAAGTCATATATATCTGTGTAAATTCACTAGTGAATTGTGATTTATAGAATAGGTCATGGCAAAGTCTGCAAAGTTATCTCTCATGACAAATCTTGCACATGCATTACTAGGTATAATGAAAGCAAATGTCTATTTGGCTGTTACAGTAATAGAACCTGTATAGCAGTTATAATGGTTGCAAAACAGGATGCCACAGAGCATGCATGTTCCAGAAAAGTTCACCAGTAACACCCCCTTGACCTCTGACAGAATAGAAAGCAAGGAAACTGGTCTACAATTCCACAATTTTACCATGTCATCAATCTGAAATAGACAATGACAGCTGCATACATCAAAGCACTGTGTACTTGTCCAGTATGTAGGGGAAAAGTAAATGTGTGCATCAGCAAAGCAATAATATCTTTATTACCAGGTCTGAAAAATTCGAGGTGAAACCAATTAACCCTTAGAATATTAAACTATATGAGCCTGAGATGAGTTACACCACTAATATCAATTACCTTGCCTACCAGGTGACTGCCTTCCTTGCAGAATAGCCCCAGGTTGTTAAGTGTTCTTTTCAAAGATCATGAACATACAGTATTCCCTGCAGCCTCTCTTCTTTCTTGCATCTAATTCTAAAGGAGATATAATGCACTTATCCTTTACAGTGAGCTTCTCAGAAGTAGCGTCACTATAGTATACTACTACTACTATACCGTTGGCATCGGCTGGAGGTAGTGAATTTTCATTAGTTAATAAACTGAAAACACTTGACGACAAGCTTCTTAAACACAAAAAGCTCCAGCTTGAAATTGCATATTTTGCCGAGTGTATCAAAAGTAACTTAGTCCCAAAAGGGCTTAGATCTTGGCAATTCCCCACAGGCTTAGAAGCTGGATCAGTGTTTCACAAAGAATTAATTCAACTCTTCAACAAACAAGGAATTGACTTGATGCAAGTAATGAGCAAACACTATACATTAGCTGTAGAGAACATTGGGAATGAGGAATGAGGAAGAACAGCTAAATGGGGAAATCAAACAACATACAGACTATTTGCGGTATCATTATGATTACAACCGCATTTTTTCAAGTATAAGCCAACAGATTGATAAACTAAAAGCTATTAAAATAATGAAACTGGAGAGAGAGACCGTACGGACTATAAAAATGGTACGGTATATCCTAACCCACCTCCATCGCAAACTTGGAATGCTATTGGCCAACTAGATTCTGCACTACCCAGTGGAAACACACAGTATGTAGTACAGGATGAGGAAACAACAGCTTTTGCTAGTACAAGCAATGCACCAAGAAATGAAGAAAAGAAAAGAAATGACCAAAATGACCATAATCAACCTAGTTCTTTTAACAAGGATGTTAACACATACTCATCAGCCATTCAATCTAACTGTCAGAATTTTCATTCTTCGAACAACAAAAACTTCAAACCAGTGCCAGGAAACCAACAAAACCCTTCCAACACATGAGGCAAGGCGAAACAGAAAAGGTAACCATTGCTGGACTTTTAAAAGGACAGAATAACTGTAAAATAGTTGCTAATCTAGCTGGCGACTTTAACATATTTAATTACTTAAGTTACGAGGTGAATAGTGACCTCACTGAATTTTTTTCTAAAGGTTTGACATTTGTTCTGAGTGTACATTCAGATATATCCAAAGTTTTAACGGACTTTAAACTTTTTGTAAGAAAACTAAGTCTAGCACTTATTTTTGGCAACGAGTTGTCTTATAGTGATTTGTATACCTCAAGCATGTATAACCCTCCTCTTCACCCTACTTTGAATTTATTTGACCAAATTTGTGAACTGGATATTAGGGCTTTATGTATTAATAAGTATACAACTGTCAACAACATAAGCAAAATGAGTACAGAATTTTGAATGATTTAAGACAATGCCCAGTGAGAATGATGAAAACTGACAAAGGAGAGGGCTTGTAGTCGGTAGCTCCGACGGCATGTTATAATTAAATTTTCTGCCAAAAAAGTGTCGTGCGAAATCAAAACGTCTTTTAATAGTGCGTTTATTAAATCTAGCACAAAAACGACAAGAAGTGACGTCGGGATCAGGGCCTAGGCAGGGTATACAATAAGAATGAAAATCCTTATCAGGTATTTGCTTCCCACAAGAAATACAATTTTTTTCTGACATCGGTCTGAGGCAAGAAAAGTTTCCCCAATGGGGTACTTAGCTTTATAGAAGACTTCGGTCTGAAACTCGAATTCGAAAATCTCAGGAGTCGGCCGACCGGCACTTGCGAACTGCTTCTGCTTCGGGCACCGTGCGGCAAGAAAGACTGAAGAAAATGGAGTCGGTTGCAATATATGTACCCCTGGCGCACTGACGTCAGGGATGAGGTGACAGCAACCGACGTCGGACCAAGACTTTGGAAATTCGGCCGACTGCGGGACCGCCTGATGACAGGATAACCCAAGTGTGATGACTGCAGCAGGGTAACACGATGAACATCTGACAACTTAGTGCCCTGATAGCAAGAGTTGCTGATGTGTAAAAAAAATAATGTTAAAATAGCAAAATATTACAATGTGCCAGTCCCTTATAAACTGAGAAAATATCAATGATAGAAGAGTGTTATTTCTGGACACTGAGGTCACTGTCTGTCAGATAAAACATAAATAATGCTAAACACTGTCAACATAACATAATAAATAATGACTAAAAGGTATCAGATGACATTCTTTCATTTATTAAAAAAGAGCATGTCCAATGCAATGAGTGGGCACCTTCTCTAAGTCATATATATATGTGTAAGTTCACTAGTGAATTGTGATTTATAGAATAGGTCTTGGCAAAGTCATAATGGATGAAAAACAGGATGCCACAGAGCATGCATGTTCCAGAAAAGTTCACTGTTAACACCTGCTTGACCTCTGACAGAAGAGAAAGCAAGGAAACTGGTCTACAATTCCACAATTTCCCCAGGTCATCAATCTGAAATAGGGAATGACAGCTGCATACATCAAAGCACTGTGTACTTATCCGGTATGTAGGGGAAAAGTAAATGTGTACATCAGCAAAGCAATAATATTTTTATTACCAGGTCTGAAAAGTTTGAGGTGAAACCAATTAACCCTTAGAATATTAAACTGTATGAGCCTAAAATGAGTTACACCACTAATATCAATTACCTTGCCTACCAGGTGACTGCCGTCCTTGCAGAATAGCCCCAGGTTGTTAAGTGTTCTTTTCAAATATCATGAACATACAGTATTCCCTGCAGCCTCTCTTCTTTCTTGCATCTAATTCTAATGGAGATATAATGCACTTATCCTTTACAGTGAGCTTCCGAGAAGCAGTGTCACTATACTTTTGTGTACTCGTGGTGGCCTTACAAATAAAATCATAACTGGAAATGAGTTTTACAATGAATTGCAGACTGGTAAGAAATGTGCTTGCCTATGTTTATGAATATTTATACCAAGCATAAGCCTGTTAATGACTTAAGCTGTAAACCCTTGGGATTACTGCTTTTGAAGTGTAGCACCTTAGGTCCATACGCTCACAGGTTTTTAGTAAGTTATACATTTAGGAGACTAGTTGGCAGTGATCTCACCATTTACCAAGACATTAATAAATACAAGATGCCATCTTAGTTTTGCCCCTTTCAGTAAGGGCTAGAGGGATCAGAGTGGTGTGTGTGCTTATGATTGCCCATCCAGTTGTCCAGGTTACACCTAAATGGTCATGGAGCTACTCTGATTTACCTCTAAGTTGAATCTATTCCATGAAAGATGTATTCTCTGAGAAATATACATATCTTGCTAAAAGGTCCTATGTATGTTTTGTAATTTTGTTTTTTTTTTAGTAGATGTCTAGGTTGGTATTAGTTGTATTAGATTACACAGGACTGGATCGTTTGAGGCTGTATAGGCAAGGCAAACATCTCCTCTCAATAGTCAGTAGGAAACAGGAAAGAGTGTGAGTGCTTTAAGGTGCTCAGGGTAACTCAAGGAGGACATTCCCTCGATTTTTTGGGGGTAAGTAAATGGTGTGCTCTCTTGAGCTAGATCACATCAAATGAGATATTATATATTTTCTTTTACTGGTCTGATAAGGGAGGAGTGCAGGGGAATAATGAGTTCCTTGTATCTAGAAGATATTATCCTGCTGATTAGTCTGGTTATATAAAAGGATTTCTAAAAACATTGATCACATGGCAGTCAAAGGATACTTCATTTTTAAGGATGGTGCCTGACTCCCTAATGACCAAATAGATTTTTTTAGGGGGCTGCCTATGTAAAAGGAATAGGAGTGTCCAGGTTTGCCAAAACACATAATGCTGCATTTTTGGCATTTAATATGAAGCCATGATCAAACCACTTGACTACACTACTACAAAATGAATTAAAACTGAAACAAATTAAAATGACCCATGTGGGAGGCTTTGCCCTCACACCCCCTATGTGGGGATGTGCCCCCAACACACCCCTAACTAGATATACCAACTCCAAGATCACACTACAGTGGGGGTAAGGGACAAAGTTCAACATGGTGGCCAAGTGGTTACTTACCTGGAGTTTTTAGTCAGTGTTCCAAGTGGTTGGTGAAATGCGGTTCTCAGTTAAGTTATCTCAGCGTTATGAAAGTTGGGTATGTGGCATTTTGCTCTTCTAAAGTAGATTCATAAGTACACACACACACACACACACACACACACACACACATATATATATATATATATATATATATATATATATATATATATATATATGTTGTTTTGTTAGGAGGGTTGTTTTTCCAAACTTCTTCGGTGGGAGTTGGATTTTTTCCTTTCCCCACTGTTTTGCAATCAGATAGTTGGTATATAAATTAGCAGTTTTAATGTTGCACGTGCCAAGGCTTGTGCTTGGCACATGTATACCAGTATGTTGATGGATGTAATTTTGACTGTTTATAGTTGATGTAGTTCTTGCCAGTGTAGTTATTTGGTGATACAGGCACATAAGCATATATATATATATATATATATATATATATATATATATATATATATATATATATATATATCTGTATATACACACAGACAAGAGAAACCACACACGTATTCATCTTGTGAACCATATCTTGCCGCTTTCTTTGCTGATTTTATGCAATACTTAAGTGCAGTGTACATATACAAGGCACAATTGCTCTTGCCATGTAAACTGTATGCTATGTGCTTAACATAAGAAGAAATTTGTCACTTACATATGATGGCAGGTATTTGTCATATTTTTCCAGTGATCTTCACCATGTTAGTGACTCTACATGTCCTTATGAATGTTGGGAAGAATGCAGAAGCTTGGGCAGGATACCATCAAAATAATGTGCATGGCAATGTCATTAGTGAGTAAAATGTAACTGACATATCATCTCTGATAACATCGGAATCAGTAAACTGTTTACAGAATTTGAAACTTTACAAATGACACTCTTGTAAAGCCTGTTACTCATGCCCAGCTTTATAATTACGACATTAATGTCAAAAATATCAAAGATAGAGGCAATAATGTGAGAAGAAATGCGATATTGCACTCAGTACTACGTCATATGGCCTCGGAGTCAGTGAAACTGATAATGATGTGGTTGGCAATTTCCTCCATGTGGGGTGTTGGGGGCCTTAACGTCTAGCAAATGTACATGTGTAAGATGGAAGCAACACCTTATTACATTTTTTTTTTACATAATGTGGACAGAAATCCATGTTTTATACATGTAGAGATTAATATTTTGCCTTTTTCATTCCAACATCCCAACATTTGTGGGATCAATTGCACTGTGTTTGTTGTGGTGAGGATATCTCAGTGTGGATATATGGAGTGCTGTAAATTTTAAATTGTCCTTCGGTTTCTCTGTCATGAACCCTGAACTATACCCTCTTTTCAATAGCTCTCTTAATTATATCTGGCATTACTCAGTATGATCTGTTTCTCTCAAATTATCTTTATATGTTATATATTTTCAATGAAAGTTTATTCCTTTTGAATTTCTGTTTACTTTGTATTCCTTTTGCTTGTAGTCGTATCCTTCCATATTTTGATGTGAAGTGAAACTGATTATTAATATGTACAATAGCGCATGGAGTACCATGATTATGGTTTGATATGTGGAAGAAACCAACTTTGTTAAAGCACCTTTCTCAGACAAGAAAAGTATTTAAAAAGTTGTAAAACATCTCCACAAACTATTATGCTTTAAGTTTTGTGCTAGGATGTTAACAGAGTTGTTCATGTGAGGGATACTTTGCATCCAGCGGCTGTTTGTATGTCAATGATAAGTGAGTTATAGCTTTAAAAACATTTGCCAAGAATTGATGTAAATCACCATATAAGGGACTAGACAGCAGGAAAGATTGGACTACCAGCTCTAGAATTATATTCTTTATCATCAATTATAAAACACAATATATTTTGGATAAATAATATTTACACAGCCAGGTGGAGTTTTCTGATGCCTTTTCATAAAATTTAAACATAACATAAACTCTAATCATAATCTGATACTACACAATAGTTTACATTGGTTGCTAAAATATTACTTTTCAGAAATGAGTCACCAGACAACTGACTTTTATTTTATTTCTGCTATATTAAATACCTTTAGAAACTTAATTTATAGAAATCCAACATGTAAGGCATGGATTTTTCTTCTTTTCCCTATAGCATACACTCAAAATAATATTTTACTTCAAGGTTAGACACAATGATTACATTTAACAAAATCTGATATATTGGTTTCAAATAATGAAAATCTGCGTTCTGTTGATTATGTCATAAGTAAATATGATTTAAGCAAAGATATGTTTTTGGATGTACAATCTTGCAAACAATATGTAGAAGGTAAAATCAAGTTAATGCAACCAAGGGTAAGAGATCTTATCTCAAAATTAATTTAATTTTTAATACTATTAATACAACAAAACATACTGGGAGAGGGTCTCTTATCCAAATTATATAAAGTGGTGAGAAAAGAAACAAAAACATGAAATGAGTTATTGGAACTATTTTAATCACATTAATAACAGACATGAAGATGAAGACGATAAAAAAAATCATTTTTAATATCTTCCAAACAGACAACTTCTTCTCTTAGATGGAAACTTTTTACTTGGAAATTCTTGCATAGATCTTTCTTTATACCTCATAGAATTGAATTAATGTTTAAAAAGAAGCAAGTTTGTTGGAGATGTAAACAGGAGCTTAAATCAGATTGGTGACGCATGTTCTTTGATTGTGTTGTACTTAGACCTTATTGGAATAACATTAATCTTTTTTACAGGCTTTATTTGGGGATAAGTTTGTTTTATCTAAGTCATTAATTCTTTTTAATACCCCTATTCTAGTTTATGTTAAAAGAATGAAATAACCTCTTTAATGGTCCATTTTATTGGTTGCAAGGAAAGGTATAACCAATAACTGGAAGAATGAAGCTACACCCGCTTTCAAAGAATTCACAAATATTGCAACCGAAGTATGTCATCTGTAAACTATCACCATTAATTCAAGATCTGCAAGAATCAGCTCCTTCTATAATATGTGGACAAATTTCAAGGAACTGCTTGATAAACAAAACTAGCTATACTCATATCAATTGTAAAGTACAGGATTTTTTTTGAGAATCTTTGTTGTTAGTAGACACTGTTGTAAATAGTTGTTCTTGTTTGTTTTTATTCATATTATTCTTTTTTTATGCTCACAAATTTCTAAATACAATTATTGTCACGATCAATTTGTTTAGTTAAAACGTAATAAAAACTTTTCCAAAAAAAATAATTTGCCTTTTTTTTCTCTTTACGTCACAGTACATTGGCGAGCTGAAGATTCATATACTATAAATAATTATAATTGAATCTCTAGTCACAACCATTTGTTAATATGTTCTTGAGGTGGATTTCTTGAATCTATTTTATAAACACATTGACAAACCAGTTACGATCAGTGAGAAAACCATAATCTTCTATGTTAACAGCTCTTCTCAAACGACTTTACTATTAGGATGCTACTTCTGTTGACTTATGTTTCTATTATGCATAATTCATTTTTGGTAATAGAAATACGTAACTCTATATCATTGTAAACAACTCTTTTTTTCTCCAACTATCACATTTTCATATATAAGATTTAACTCAACTTTGAAGTCATGCCCATACTTTTTACAAATTCAGTGTATACATTAAATATTTATGAGGCATTTTAACAAAAATCTATGACTGGGTGTGGGTAATACTGGGTTTGTTCATGGATGAAATGGTTTAATCATAAGGGTGAACCAGTCTTGGGTAAACCCAACAATACCCACAATCCATGACTGGCTTATTGTTATTTTACAATGTGATTGTTTAATAAGACATGCTTTTACCTTTTTATATAATGTCATTGTATAAAAGAACATCAGTCTTTTTCCAACTATTGTCTGGCATTCAGTGGACATTTATCTGACACATTGCACATGCACAGAATGTATAAATATTGACACAGACAGAGTTATATCACTGGAATGCAACTTGCATTTGTGTTTTTATTTTTACTTTTTCATAGTTTCTGTGGATACAAAACTGTAGTTACATGTTTGTATGTATCAGATTCATAGGTTCATAGGTCCAGGGGCGGCCCGTGCTATCGGACTGCCGGACTGCAGCCCCCTCAAACCAAAAAGAACTCAATCAAACCAAAAAGAACTAAAAAAAAATAAAAAAAAAAAAGTTTAAAGCATGCGCAGTAGACCAGACTACTGGTCTACTGTATGCGCATGCTCACGGCAGTCCAGCAGGACTGATAGAGAAACACAAGGAGACATCTGTGCACTTTAAAGTGCACAGACACGCTGGGATTATACAGCGCGGACGGACTGCAACACGGAGCTGTAGTCTCGTCGGGAAAGGGTTTGGATGCGATCTACTCTCGCGAGTCATTGGAGTATTGCGCGGGAAGGGGTTTGGATCTAATGTTGGAGGACAGGTAAGTGTTGAATATGGTGCTTGTGAAACCGGTTAAGTGTTGAGTGTGTGTGTGTGTGTGTGTGTGTGTGAAAATGCCCCAGGTGCTCATGGTGGTGTGGTAGGGAATAACTCAGGCTTGAACCCTGCCCCAGGTGCTCATGGTGGTGTGGTAGGGAATACCTCAGGCTTGAACCCTGTACCCTGTATGCAGGTGTTAAAGACTTGAGTTCCCTACCCACCACCATTTGTAAAAAAATTGCGGATTTTTGCCTCATATTTTATCTGATCTGTTCCTCATAATATCTGTGGTTTGTAAATTGTTGCAATGCTTGATATTTGATGGTGAAGTAGTAGCATTGTTGCCTCACAGCTGCAGGTTCTCAGGTTTGAGTCTTGGCTGGGGTTCTTTCTTTGTGGGGTCTGTATCTTCTCCCTGTGTTTGTGTGGGGTTTGCTTTTATTTGATGGTGCACTGGTAGCATTGTTGCCTCACAGCTGCAGGTTCTCAGGTTTGATTCTTGGCTGGGGTTCCTTCTTTGTGGGGTCTGTATCTTCTTTCTGTGTTTGTGTGGGTTTGCGTTTGTGTCCTCCCATGTTACAAAGACATGTCTGCATTATTTTTTTCCTGGGCCTCTGCTGAAAATAGTTTTTTTGTTCCAAGTCAGACTGTCCTGATTAACAAATGTTAAATAAAATTGACAGGCATTTGAATTTCAGACTTCAGGTTTCTGAATGTTTAATTTCTTACATATTTGATGGTTCAGTGGCAGTATTGTTGCCTCAGAGTCACAGCTATAGGATTTGTGGTTTGATTCTTGGCTGGGGTGCCTTCTTTGTGGAGTCTGCATCTTATCTCTGTGTTTGTGTGGATTTGCTCTGGTGTCCTGCCATTTTACAAAGACGTGTCTTCAGTATTTCTCCCTGGGCCTCTGCTGAAAATTGTTTTTGTTCCATCACAAGTAAAATTGACAGGCATTTGAATTTCAGACTTCATAGTCTTCAGAAAATACATAGTAAAACAACTTTTTATTCTAGCAATAAATATATAGTAATACAACCTTTTATTATAGCAATTTTTAAAGTTTATAAGGTGACTATTTGAAATGTTTCTTTATTTTTGGGACTGTAATACCCTGTTAGTGGCTTTGTCCAGGTTTTTGTGCTAAGGTTGACAGCTATGGCAAGAACTGAATTCACTGAATGTTTGAGGGCTGCATTCCCTCATTACTGGGTTTGTCCAGGTGTTTTGTGCTAAGAGGTTGACAGCTATGGTGAGAACTGAATTCATTAAATGATAGCCATTTAAGTTTCAGTCTTCCTCTCGTTCACAAAACAGCTGATTTGGCGTAGTGGTATGTTGCTCTTGACTGTTTGCACAGGGACCTTGTCTGTAAAATGTACGGTGGTAACACAGCATTTTTCTTTCACAAAGCAGGTGATTTGGCATAGTGGTATGTTCTGACTCTTTTTTGCACAGGGACTTTGGCAGTAAAATGTATGGTGGTACTGTGGTAACACAGCATTTTATTCTAGCAGCTTTCCAAGATTATACAAGCAATGTTTAATGTGTCCCTGTTTTTTGCCCTTTTGACCCACCCCAATAAATTTGGCTTTTTCCAGACTTCTTGTGCTGCGAAGTTGAGATGCAGTTGAGTATTGAGTAGATTTTACAAGGAGCTGAGAGCTGCAGAGGAAGAGAAGTTTAGTGCTAATAGCACACCAGGCTGTGTGCTTGCTTTTGATGCAGAAGGTTGTTGGTTCTACTCCCATAAGGGGTGAATGCTGCCGTACTGAAAGTTAAGATACTAATTATGAGCCTGTTATCAGTTTGCCATCCATTTCCTATTGCAATATTACTAGCTTATTTTTAATGTAATTTAGGCAATTTATTCCACAGGGGCATCAGACACTTTATTGTTCGATGAAACCATGAAATATAAAGGTGATTGCTAGCACCAACCTCTTCATTACAGTTTTATTTAACGTGGAATTATTTAGATGACTTTTTTACTACTTCAGAGATTGTGCATATTTACTGATAATGGTGGACTGTAGAATTGTGCATATTTACTGATAATAGTGGACTGTAGAAGTTTGAGTAGACTTTTATGATGGAAATGTTCTGAATTGGACAGTTTTGTTTCATTGTTTACTGGAAAAATGTTCAAAGCAATAGGAAGGTGTATCAAAGAACACGTGTTTCATATGCAAGGGGCCTATGATTTGAAAACAGCCCAGAATTAATTTTTATCTGCCACGAGTAAAATGTATTTTCTTTGAATGTGGATTTTAATGTTGTTTCAGTGAATGTGAGTTTCAAGGGCAGAGAAGGTTTAATGCCAAGTTTGTTTAGCAGATGTCTTAGTGTTTGTGCTGTAAAATGCAAAAATAAAACTTTCAAATGAAGTTCAAATCATCATAGAAGTAAATCAGTATGCACATTAGTGTTTATGGTAAATGGAGTGAAATAGCAAAGTAATGGATCATTGGAATGGCTGCAGGGAGGCTCCATTTGACCAGGGTTTTGTGAGGGGGAAGGGCGGCAAACAGACAGCCCCAGCTGAACCATACCTCCCAACTGTCCAGATTTTCAAAGAATGAATAGCTTTTTTGCTTCTTATTTTTGATTTGTTCCTCATAAAAATTTGTGGTTTTCTGGCAAATCATTTAGGAATTAAGTCACTAAATAATGACACACCTAGTTTCAGACTTCATAACCTTCAGAAAAATCCATGCTAAAGTAAGACCTGTTCTATCAACTGTCCCAGTTTATAGAAGAGCATTTTTTAGTACTGTTTATATGTTCCCCCCAATATATTTGGCCTTGTCCAGATTTATGTCCAAGTTTATACAAGAGCAATTTTTAGTACTGTTTATATGTTCCCCCAATATATCTGGCCTTGTCCAGATTTATTGCATTAACAGGTTGAGAGGTACATGCAAATAAATTGCTTTATAGAATTAGGCATAGCCAAACCTCTGAACTGTCCCTGATTTTGACTCAAAATGTTGCTCTTCCCCTAATGATCCCTCCGCAAAATAGCAATTTTGGAAGAAAACATGGAGGGTTTATAATTAAGAAATAACTGCAATAATCAGATTACTTTTATCTCAGAAATGCATGTAGATTATTTTATTTTTGTCAGCTGCTCAAGTTAGCAGTACAAATATTAAAGTGTCCCTTCTTTGGCAGGTTCCCAGCTGTATTGTGTTGCTATTTTATATTTTTACATCACATTTGTTGGTCCATTTTTCATAAAATTGTGTTTTTTTTGGCAAATTAGTGACAAATAATTAAAGACTGAAGTTAGAAAATAATGACAGACATTTGAGTTTCAGATTTCATACCATTCAGAAAATTCATACTAATGCAAGACCTCTATTAGCTTTCTAAGGTTATAAGAGCGATATTTTAAAAATTGTCCTTATTTTTGGGCCTTTGTCCCATTTCTTTGTATGGCTTTGTCCAGATTTCCTGCTCTGAGGTTGAGAGGTATGACAAATGTGTCAGGGCCATCACAAGTCAGCCAGAGACATTTCAAACTGTGACATACTTGTTACACCCCACTCCCCCATGTAGTGACTCTGGATGTGTCGAAGCAAGGCAAGGAGTAGTTATGCAGTGTAAATGTGCAGAGAATCCCACCCATCCAAGGTAGACACAAGTACTAGAGTGGCTTTTCATCTGTCCTTGATTTTTGCAGAATGGTCTGGTTTCTGTCATATGTTTTGTACTGTTGATTTATGCTTATTACTCAAAGTGCCTGTTGTTCTGTGTTTAAGTAGCAATACTTTAATGACCATCAGGTAAGCTTGGCTGAGATTGCAAGATGCAAGTAAGCTTTAATAAGCATACTGTTAAAGAATTGCCAGCATTGAAAGCCTTTCTGTTGCCATGTAGAGAATACTTAACTAGATAATGTATAAGCCTTGGGTATTGAAATGCATATGCCAGTATTTGTAATAAAGGACAGAATTACATTATTTTAAGAGTCTCATTACACTTGGAGACTTACAGACAGTCATCTCTGCAGGCTTTAACCATAAACCGAATGCCAATCGCGTGGTCTATAACCTGTACAGTAATCCTTTTAAGCAATGTATCTTGAGCTTATTTCTTGTTTGCTTTTCAATTTTTACTTTGATCATGTTTTCCCCATGAAACAAGTAGATGTCAGGCAGCATGTCTTTTTGGATAAGAAACATTTTTACAAGTGGGGCATCAGAGATTTCTACTTTCAGCATGTTACTTGTTACTTTAATAAAGCTGAATATAAATTATTAGAACTGCAGTGCAAGAAGTGGTTTGAGTTGAGTGCTGCTTGTTTTTCTTATACTTGATTTTGACTGGCATTCCATTAATGTATTTAAAAAAAAGTAATTTATTTTTTCATGCCTCAACCTTTTTTGTTTCCATCTAGATATTAAGCTGTCATGCAGCCAATGCATTGAAATATTTTTATTCTTCTACACTTCATTTTGTCTTGATTGGACTCTCATGACAACTGTTTAGCACCCAGTGCAGTATATTTAGTTTTTGAGGTTTGCTACTACAGGTGTTTGTGTGTGAGGGAATACCTCAGGCTTGAGCCCTGTACCTTGTATGCAGGTGTTAAAGACCTTAATTCCCTACCCACCACCATTTGTGGAAAAAAAACTGCAGATTTTTGCCTCATGTTTGATCTGATCTGTTCCTCATAATATCTGTGGTTTGTAAATATTGCAATGCTTGATATTTGATGGGGCAGTTGTAGCATTGTTGCCTCACAGCTGCAGGTTCTCAGGTTTGCTTCTTGGCTGGGGTGCCTTCTTTGTGGGGTCTTTATCTTCTCCCTGTGTTTGTGTGGGTTTGCTTTTGTGTCCTCCCATGTTACAAAGACATGTCTGCATTATTTCTTCCTGGGCCTCTGCCGAAAACTGTTTTTTTGTTCCAAGTCAGACTGTCCTGATTAACAAATGTTAAATAAAATTGACAGGCATTTGAATTTCAGACTTCAGGAATCTGAATGTTTAAGTCCTTGCATATTTGATGGTGCAGTGGTAGTATTGTTGCCTCACAGCTATAGGTTTTCTGGTTTGATTCTTGGCTGGGGTGCCTTCTGTGTGGAGTCTGCATCTCCTCCCTGTGTTTGTGTGGATTTGCTCTGGTGCCCTGTCATTTTACAAAGACGTGTCTGCAGTATTTCTCCCTGGGTCTCTGCTGAAAATTTTTATTCTGTCAGCAGTAAAATTGACAGGCATTTGAATTTCAGACTTCATGTTCTTCAAAAAATACACAGTAACACAACCGTAACACAACCTTTTATTCTAGCAATTTTCTAAGTTTATAAGATGAATATTTGAAATGTGTCCCTATTTTTGGGACTGTATTCCCTCATTATTGGCTTCGTCCAGGTTTTTGTGCTAAGGTTGACAGCTATGGCAAGAACTGAATTCACTGAATGTTTGAGGGCTGTATTCCCTCATTACTGGGTTTGTCCAGGTGTTTTGTACTAAGAGGTTGACACCTATGGTGAGAACTGAATTCACTAAATGATAGCCATTTAAGTTTCAGTCTTCCTCTTTTACAAAGCAGCTGATTTGGCGTAGTGGTATGTTGCTCTGTTTTGCACAGGGAGCTTGGCAGTAAAATGTATGGTTCTAGCAACTTTCCAAGATTATACAAGCAATGTTTGTGTCCCTGGTTTTGGGCTTTGACCCCCAATACATTTTGGCTTTTTCCAGTTTTCTTGTGCTGCGAAGTTGAGTATTGAGTAGATTTTACAAGGAGCTGAGAGCTGCAGGGGAACAGACGTTTAGTGCTGCTTAAGTGAAGTTGGTTTACCTTGTTAATAGCACAACAAGTTGTGTACTTACCTTTGATGCAGAAAGCTGTGGGTTCTACTCCCACAATGGGTGGATGCTGCTGTATTGAGAATGTTCTCCTTGGTGAAAATACTAACTATGAGTCCGTTATCAGTTTGCCATCCATCTCTTGCAATATTACTAGCTTATCATTTTTTTAGTGTAATATAGCCAATTTATTCCTGAGGGGCAACAGGCACTTTATTTTTCAATGAAACCATGAAATATAAAGGTGTTTGCTAGCAGCAACCTCTTCATTAGTTACAGATTTCTTTAATGTGGAATTATTTAGATGACTTTTACTTCTTCAGAGAGAGTGCATATTTACTGATAATGGACTGTAGAATTGTGCATATTTACTGATAATGGACTGTAGAATTGTGCATATTTACTGATAACGGTGGACTGTAGAATTGTGCATATTTACTGATAATGGTGGACTGCGGAAGTCTGAGTAGACTTTTATGATAAATGTTCTGAACTGGGCAGTTTTGTCATTATGGGTGCATGCATTTTGTTTCATTGCTTACTGGAAAAATGTTCAAAACAAATTTAAAATGCCCTCTAACAACTGTAATATATTGTACAAGGAATATAATTTAGTACAATGAGGAAGGTGTATCAAAGAGCACATGTATGTTTCATATGCAAGGGGCCTATGATTTGAAAACCGCCCAAAATTAATCTTTATCTGCCAATGGCAAAATGTATTTTCTTTGAATGTGGGTTTCAATGCTGTTTCAATGAATGGGTTTCAATGCTGTTTCAATGAATGTGAGTTTCAAGGGCAGAGAAGTTTTAATGCTAAGTTTTCATTGTGAGACTGCATTGCTTTGTTTAGTAGATGACTTAGTGTTTGTGCTGTAAAATACAAAATAAAACTTTCAAATAAAGTCCAACTCCTCATACAAGTAAAGCAGTATGCACATTAGTGTTTATGGTAAATGGAGTGAAATAGCCAAGTAATGGTTCATTGAAATGGCTGCAGAGGCTCCATTCAACCGTGATTTTGTCAGGGGAGAAGGGCAGCAAAATCAGACAGGCCCAGCTGAACTATACCGCCCAACTGTCCAGATTTTCAAAGAATGAATAGGTTTTTGCTTCTTATTTTTGGTTTGTTCTTCATAAAATTTGTAGTTTTCTGGCAAATCATTTAGAAATTAAGTCACTAAATAATGATACACTGAGTTTCAGACTTCATAACCTTCAGAAAAATGCATGCAAAAGTAAGAACTGTTATTCTATCAACTGTCTCAATTTCTACAAAAGCAATTTTTAGTACTGTTTATATGTTGCCCCAGTACATTTGGCCTTGTTCAGATTTACTGCATTAACAGGTTGAGAGGTACATGCAAATAAATTGCTTCATAGAATTAGGCATAGCCAACCTCTCAACTGTCTCCGATTTTGGCTTAAAATGTTGCTTTTCCCCCTAATAATCCCTCATAAAATAGCAATTTTGGAAGAAAACATGGAGGGTTTACAATTAAGAAATAACTGTAATAATCAAAGTTATAGATTACTTGAAATGCATGTAGATGCTTTTATTTTGTCAGCTGCTCAAGTTAGCAGTACTAATATTAAAGTGTCCCTTCTTTGACAGGTTCCCAGCTGTATTGTGTGGCTATTTTATATTTTTGCATCACATTTGGTCCATTTTTCATAAAATTGTGTTTTTTTGGCAAATTAGTGACAAATCACTAAAGACTGAAGTTAGAAAATAATGCCAGACATTTGAGTTTCAGATTTTATACCCTTCAGAAAAGTCATACTAATGCAAGACCTATTCCATTATCTTTCTAAGTTTATTAGAGCAATATTTAAAAATTGTCCTTATTTGCGGGCATTTGTCCCACTTCTGTGCATGGCTTTGTCCAGATTTCTTGCTCTGAGGTTGAGAGGTATGACACATGTCAGGGCCATCACAGTCAGCCAGAAACATTTCAAATTGTGACATACTTGTTGCACCCCACTCCACCATGTACTGACTCTGGATGTGTCCAAGCAAGGCAAGGAGTAGTTATGCAGTGTAAATGTGCAGTGTGCCCCCCCCATCCAAGGTAGACACAAGTACTACAGTGGCTTTTCATCTGTCCTTGATTTTGCAGAAAGGTCTGGTTTCTGTCATATTTTTGTACTGTTGATTTATGCTTATTACTCAAAGTGCCTGTTGCTCTGTGTTTAAGTAGCAATGCTTTAATGACCATAATGTAAGCTTGTCTGAGATCGTAAGATGCAAATAAGCTTTAATAAGCATACTGTTAAAGAATTGCCAACATTGAAAGCCTTTCTGTTGTTGCCATGCAGAGAATACTTGACTAGATAATGTATAAGCCTTTGGTATTAAAGGACAGGATTCCATTATTTTAAAAAGCTCATTACACTTGTTGGAGACTTCCAGTCATCTCTACAGACTTTACCCGTAAACTAAACAGAATGCCAGTCATGTGTGGTCCATAACCTGTACAGTAATCCTTTAAGCAATGTATCTTGAGCTTGTTTCTTGTTTGCTTTTCATTTTTTACTTACATGTTTTCCCCATGAAACAAGTAGATAGTTGTCAGGCAGCAGGTCTTTTTTGGATAAGAAACATTTTTACAAGTGGGGGCATCACAGAGATTTCTACTTTCAGCATGTTACTTGGAACTTTAATAAAGCTGAATATAAATTATAATTAGAACTGCAGTGCAAGGAGAAGTGGTTTGAGTTGAGTGCTTTTGGTTTTGCTTGTACTTGATTTTGACTGGCATTCCAGTAATGTGTTTAAAAAGTAATTTATTTTTTAATGCCTCACAACCTTTTGTTTCCATCTAAATATTAAGTAAGCTGTCATGCAGCCAATGTATTGAAATATTTTTATTCTTCTACACTTATTTTTGTCTTGATTGGACTCTCATAATGATGGTTTGCCACCCAGGGCAGCGTATTTAATTAAAGTTATTTTTTATAGTTTTGAGCATAGCTCCTCCCCTTTCTGGGTGGCCACACCCCTTCCCCTTGACCCCACCGATTCAGCTGTCTCCTGCAGCCCCCCTTTGATTTGAAGTCACCAGCCGCCACTGCATAGGTCCATGGATAATTTCTAAGCATGCAGTCCTGGAGACCATTGAGGAACCTAGCCCAATGTCCTAATTGCTCCAGAATACTGTCTGGTTAAGTAACTTGCTCAGAGTCAACAGAAGATGAATGGATGCTGAGGAAATAAAACTGTGCCCCACAGTTAGCAGCTCATTAACATCTCATAGTCTTAATCCTTAGCATTGACTGCTGGACAGCAGCTCATTAACAGCTCATATCCTTAATCCTTAGCGTTGACTGCTGGACAGCAGCTTACTAACAGCTCATAGCCTTAATCTTTAGCATTGACTGCTGGACAGCAGCTCATTAACAGCTCATAGCCTTAATTCTTAGCACTGACTGCTGGACAGCAGCTCATTAACAGTTTATAGCCTTAATCCTTAGCGTTGACTGCTGGACAGCAACTCATTAACAACTCATAGCCTTAATCCTTAGCGTTGACTGCTGGACAGCAGCTCATTAACAGCTCATAGCCTTAATCCTTAGCGCTGACTGCTGGACAGCAGCTTACTAACAGCTCATAGCCTTAATCTTTAGCATTGACTGCTGGACAGCAGCTCATTAACAGCTCATAGCCTTAATCCTTAGTGTTGACTGCTGGACAGCAGCTCATTAACAGTTTATAGCCTTAATCGTTAGCGTTGACTGCTGGACAGCAGCTCATTAACAGCTCATAGCCTTAATCCTTAGCGCTGACTGCTGGACAGCAGCTTACTAACAGCTCATAGCCTTAATCCTTAGTGCTGACTGCTGGACAGCAGCTCATTAACAGTTTATAGCCTTAATCCTTAGCGTTGACTGCTGGACAGCAGCTCATTAACAGCTCATAGCCTTAATCCTTAGCGTTGACTGCTGGACAGCAGCTCATTAACAGTTTATAGCCTTAATCCTTAGCGTTGACTGCTGGACAGCAGCTCATTAACAGCTCATAGCCTTAATCCTTAGCGTTGACTGCTGGACAGCAGCTCATTAACAGTTTATAGCCTTAATCCTTAGCGTTGACTGCTGGACAGCAGCTCATTAACATCTCATAGTCTTAATCCTTAGCATTGACTGCTGGACAGCAGCTCATTAACAGCTCATAGCCTTAATCCTTAGTGTTGACTGCTGGACAGCAGCTCATTAACAGTTTATAGCCTTAATCGTTAGCGTTGACTGCTGGACAGCAGCTCATTAACAGCTCATAGCCTTAATCCTTAGCGTTGACTGCTGGACAGCAGCTCATTAACAGCTCATAGCCTTAATCCTTAGTGCTGACTGCTGGACAGCAGCTCATTAACAGTTTATAGCCTTAATCCTTAGCGTTGACTGCTGGACAGCAGCTCATTAACAGCTCATAGCCTTAATCCTTAGCGTTGACTGCTGGACAGCAGCTCATTAACAGTTTATAGCCTTAATCCTTAGCGTTGACTGCTGGACAGCAGCTCATTAACAGCTCATAGCCTTAATCCTTAGCGTTGACTGCTGGACAGCAGCTCATTAACAGTTTATAGCCTTAATCCTTAGCGTTGACTGCTGGACAGCAGCTCATTAACAGCTCATAGCCTTAATCCTTAGCGTTGACTGCTGGACAGCAGCTCATTAACAGTTTATAGCCTTAATCCTTAGCGTTGACTGCTGGACAGCAGATCATTAACAGTTTATAGCCTTAATCCTTAGCATTGACTGCTGGACAGCAACTCATTAACATCTCATAGTCTTAATCCTTAGCATTGACTGCTGGACAGCAGCTCATTAACAGCTCATAGCCTTAATCCTTAGCGTTGACTGCTGGACAATATGTGTGTGGGATGCTATATTTTTAGCTTTTCATTGTATTATTGTTTGCTGTACTGCTTTCTGTACTGCCTGTGAATTAGTGGCTGCCATAGTTTATATTTACTGTGTATACAAAAAGCAGCTTACAGATTGATATTGCCTATGTTGGCTGTCATTCCCTTTTTGTATTTCAGTCAGTGTCTTCACAGTGTTGTATGTTTTAATGTGCTGGGGAGGCATCACAGTATAGTTTCACTAGTTTTGTTTTGGGTTAGTGATTTCTGTGAAGTCTGTAAAATGGAAACTGCTGTGTATATCCACTGAATGCAGAGAAAGAAACTTAGACATCAGACATATTTTATGTGTGTTTAACATTTTTTTGTTGTTATATCTGTTTTATTTGATTTGCATTGGGGAACCTCTGCTTGCAGGGAGCACTGATTACATTTTACTTTGCAGTTTTTTGCTGCGTTGCAGCAGACATTTTCTGTTAATAATACACAGTTTAAAAAGGGCATGCTGATTGTTTTGTCCAATCAGCAAGCACATTTTTGAATATTGATTAGATTTGTTGTGTAATACTTTCATACGAGCAATTTCTTAATCTGTGACTTCATAAAATGAATAATCAAACCCTATCAAAGAATGTAACTATTTAAATCACATACTTACCCTCATCTTATTTTTCTGTTTATGTTTGCTCCAATTTGAAAAAAAAGCCTATTGTTGTAAATCAAAGTAGCAGTGAATGCAACTGCATTATTTGGAATGAACATCAAACATCCTTTGAATAGGTTCATACGTACTTATTAGGTTATCGATCTGTGAGGATCTTAAGAAGCCTATCTTTACATTCCTATGGCAGTTTTTAGCTTTTATACTTTACATATGAATAACCCAGCGATGGGCTGAACAAGGATATGTTGAGACATTTGCATTTTGCAATATCTATGAGGAACAAGGGTGTTAAATAAGGGGGTGAATTTGTAGTTACTCATACATTCATCCAAATTACATTTGAATTGAGTAATAGATTTACTTTGCTTTATGTGGAGTAGAAGGTTGTTCTACTGAAGTGTTACATACCTATCCCTCCAACACGTTCTATTTATTTTGTAAATCTGATTGAGATTCCCTGAGTAGGTGTTTATGATATCATCAACTTGCGAATGTGTAACAGGTCTGACAGAGAAGAGTCTCTTAAAGTTCCATATTTGTGGCAGAGGTTACCTCTCAGTACCCTGCATGATACTGAGAAGGGGGGGGCAAGGCTTTGAGATGGTCTGCATAGCTTTTATGATTTAGGCTGCTGACTTATTTAGTGAGAAAGAACTGAGGCTGCTCCAGATGTGACAAGTGTTTATAGAGGTATACCAAAAAGGACATTATACTCAATGATCAGCCTGAATGCCGAGTACAATGGAAACAATTACATCCCTAGATCTGGATGCAATACCTTTAGATATAAGCTGTGTGATGAAAAAAGGGCTTTCTTACAAACGTGGATATGCAGTAATCAAAGGTCAGTTCATTGTTAATGTAAATTCCCAAAGGATGCGATTATGCACTTCTTGGCATTTACATGTAGTCCATAGTTTTGACACCAAGGCACTCCTAGAGGATTGTGATGTTCTCTGGGGGGGTATATGATGGGACTATGTTTACAGTCATCTGCATACTTGGTAATCCACAAACCCTTAACATTAGCTTTGACCTCCAAGAAGTACATGCCAAAGTCGAGTGGCACAAAGACTGAACCCTGGAGTTCACCACTAGTGAGAGGTCTTGTGGAGGAGGTTGAGCCACTCACCATAACTTCATGGGTTCTTTTTATGAGCTGATTTGCTATCCAATAATTTGTGTAGGGCTTGTTGTTTAGTTGCGAGAGTTTATGATACCCAAGTGTAGAGTGGTGTTAGATGTCTTTGCAAGGTAGTGGTGTGCACTGTTTTGCCCTCATTCATTACTTCAGTAAATTTTCAAGGAAGTCAACCAGATTAAGTAGACAGGACCTATTCTTGATGAATCTGAACTGGGATGGGTCAAGAAACTGTTGGTTGCCTATATCCTTACTTATTAATTCCATAATGATTTTTTCCACAGACTTACAGATGGGACTGGTCAGGATTATGGGTCTATAAATACCCAGATATTTGAAGCCCCACCTTTGTGCA
Source organism: Protopterus annectens (assembly GCF_019279795.1). Classification (NCBI taxonomy): domain Eukaryota; kingdom Metazoa; phylum Chordata; order Ceratodontiformes; family Protopteridae; genus Protopterus; species Protopterus annectens. Next base: position 1,625,573,691 of record NC_056733.1, on the reverse strand, counting down.
AGGGAATGACTGTTGCTGTCCTCCATGAACCCAGTCAAAAGCCTGTATTGAGTTTAATACTGAATATCTTCTGTAGGGGATCAGACAAACCATGTTTCAGGTTGATCAGCAGGCAGCTTAATAGGCTATGTGGACCCATAGATGTAGTGTTCTTGGCCTTAGATAGCAGCTTGAGAAGTTTTGGGAGATTGGTGGGGGGGGCTTCTCGGGGTGAGTATGTAATATAAGAATATTGGAGGAGAGATAAGGGTGATGTTTCAGCTACATTTGTCTATTAGTAGACTGTGTATGTCCTTGTGGACCAAGTATTTGATATCATTTACTATTAGAGAAAAACCACTGGCAGGAACCACTCCAAATAAAATGGCTTGGCATCTTAGCTCGTAAACAGCCTTCAAGGAGTACTAAAAACACATCAACCTATCCTACTTAAATACACATACTAATTATACAATTAATCAATAAAAAACAAATCAATTAAATAAGTACCCTCCAATTACAATCCAAATTAAGGCCTGAGGGACACAAAGTATTTCTTTTATAAACATTTTCTGAATAACATTTCAAAAACACTTTTTCCAAAACAGTAGCTTTTAAACCAGTAGGATCAGAATTATGAAATTGTGCAAAATGTTGGGCAATAGGACTCTCAGTTTTAACCTGTTTAATATTTCTAACATGCTCCTGTAGCCTCAGTTTGAATTTTCTTTTGCTCTCAACTAAATATATATATATATATATATATATATATATATATATATATATATATATATATATATATATATATATATCAACCCACAAGGGCATTGTAGAGCATATATAACACACTCTGTATTACAATTATGGAAATCTGAAGTATGAAAAGGAACCCCATTCAAATACTGAAATGTCCTAATAATAGATTGACAAGGGCAGCAATGTCCACAAGGGTAATTGCCAAAAGATTAGAAAAACCAGACTGAGCAACAGGGAATAAACAAAAATAATTATGAACCAAAATAGCTCTTAAATTCCTGCCCCGCCAATATGAAATACTATGTTTTATCATTTACTATTAGCTCTGCACAGTGTTTTGTATTGTTTCTGAGATTTTTAACATAATTAAATAAGTCTTTGTGGTTATCCTTCACCATAGTGGCAATTTTTACCTTATATCTAGCTTTGGTTGATCTGATCAAGGTCTGGAGTTCCTTGTTTAGTTTAGCAAGAGTGTTTTTCACATCTTCAGAGTTAGTTATTTTTCCATGCAATTAATTTTTTTTTATTTTATTTTATTATAGATTCCAGCATAGGTGTTTGTTTCTGAATCTGGTATTGTATTTATTTCTGAAGGTGATGCATCTATGCAGATATTTACATGTGCTTAGAATTTTGCAGCAAAGGATTCCACATAAGCAGTGGGGTCATCATGAAGGAAAGGGTTTTTGAATTTAGTCAAACCATCACTCATTTTTAGTAGATTAGCCTTTGTATAATCTCTGAATACCAAATTATTGGAAATGCGCTTCAGGTTTTAATCTTATGGCAAATGGGATTGACATGTGGTCTGACTTGACCAAGGAGGAAGTTACAATTGATGAGGAAAAAGGCTGACCCATATTGGTAAGGACCAAATTCAGGATTTTATCACCCCTGTTTGGGGGTGGATTAACTAGTCCAAGGAGTTTGTATTGATGAAGTCCACAAATCTCTGGGCATACATGTTTGAGAATGCATGCGCTTCTTATTTCATGGAGGGATAGTAGAAGTCTCATAGGGGAATGTTGTTTGGCTTATCCATACGGACTCCATACTAGTTCGGTAGGACATATGGGTCAAATGGGACACAGAGAGTATCCTATAGTTATCTATAATATGATAAGGGATTTTGTTAATAGTTAATAGAACCTGGATGAGCTCCAGGTAATTATTTTGTATAAGAAGTTTGGAGATGAATGTGTGATAGGTATTGCAAACCTGCTCTGATGGAGTGTTTTCACTGGTCCTAAACCAGGTCTCTTTGATGATGCATATATTAATGTCTTCCAGGGTGTTTTGTTAAGGTTTAGAACTGAGCATCAATACTGTAATGTTATCCAGATTCTATTTATTTATGTTGGAAGCTTTATAAGACTGATTTTGCCTAAAAAAGCACTGGGGATGGGGGCAATGATTAAGCTAATATACATCTGCGGTGGTGCAGTGGTAGCATTGTTGCCTCACAGCAAGAGGTTCTCCCGTTCAATTCTCAGCTGGAGTGCAGGGAGTGCGGGGAGTTCCTTCTGTGTGGAGTCTGCATGTCCTCCCCGCGGTTGGGTGGGCATTCAAAAGACATGGGTAAATGGGAGGGCCTTTGTTGAAGGTTGAACATCGAGCTGGCACCTCGGTGTTCGTGAAAATCTACTGCCAATCATTAGCAGACCGGAGTTCTGCTGTGGTGACCCCTAACCGGGAAAAGCCGAAAGACAACAACAACAACAAAAACCTTGGTGCCATCATTGGCAAAGCAATTGGACTGTCTTCCGTCTCTTTCCATGCTTATATATATTGTTCTCCATTTGAATAACACAGAAAGCTAAGCCAGTTATGGAAATCAATAATATTTTGTTTGCATTGTGGCGTCATTCTTGGTGATAGCAGAATGCTGCTCAAGGCTAGGCTTATATCAGAATAAAACATATATTCTGAGAGCTCCATCATGTCTGTCTTCATATAGTCCATGGAGGTACATCTCAAGTCATTTATACCCATGTACTGTGAATATGTCACAGTACTTGTGGTGCAAGGAATAAGAAAAATTGAGCTGCAGTTAAGTGGATTCATCAAATGTTTGCACAGTTCAATTTTAATGTAAAATACAGTAGGCTGATTTGTATTCCCATGGGTAGTTGGAGAATCATTTAGTTGAGGAACAGACTTATTCTACTTTGAGTCTTTAATTTATGAAAAAGAAGGCATTCCATCACTGATGCAGGTGTTGTCTGACATCTATTTTCTTTAACTTTCCTGTTCCTGAGTTTTAAGAGTAATCCTATCAAAGCAGTCCACCCAGCTGATAGTCATTTGATTCTCTTATTATTTTTTGCTTTTTTATTCCATCATTTTTAGACATATCATTATTTAATTTGTAATATACTTTCAAGAACGTTAGAAAATAGCTATAATTTGCTTGCTTGAAGACATCATCTGAGAGCCAGGGTAATTTTGTTTTATGTGTGGGAAATAAACTTTCTGATTTTAATATAAGAACTGTGTATAGTGCATTTCTAATTTTGTATAATATAGAACAGACTTATAAATTTTTAACCATTACTTTGTAGACAATAAAATGTGTTGTGTGGTTATACTAGACAGCACAGCACCTTCACTATAAATCTGAATTCCAATATGCTTTTCCTTAGACTGTATTGAGAGGTCTATGTCAAGGGCAGAAACAGTCACAATGTAGGAGAAGCTTGAATATGTTGAGATGCATGGAAGGTGTGATGTCCCACCTCTGAGCCAGTGATCAAGGAGTCTCAATCCTCACAATGGACACTGGTGAGGGACATTCACTTAGAACAAAAATGGATACACACAGTATTTCCAGATGCAGCTCTCTGCACCCAGCACAATTTTCCTTAAGAGTACACAGGGAACACACTCCCATCCTGAGACTAGGTTCCTTCTCTCTCTCCTGGCTCCAAATAAGACTCCACATTGACCACAGCTGTAGAGTTGAGTCCTCAGCCAAGTGCACCAAGCCAAGTCCTCCACCACCCTCTCTATGAAAACAGTGCTCTGTGTCCCTGCTCATAGTAGCTGAAACACAAATTCTTTGAGATTTGACTTTCACACACTCACGCACCTGTGAAAGGCTGGCATAGATTTAACAGCTATGCCCCCCTCTCTGCCCAGACTATAAGGTAGATATTGCCACCAGAACACTCCAAAGCCAGCTACTCTGTGGATCTTACAAGGGTACCCAATTATACTGAGTAAAATTAATACTAATACAAATGGTATTGTTTGACCAATGCAGCAAGACTTTCAGGATCGGCCACAGTACTCTCATAGGTTCAATATTTCCTTAAAAGACCTGCCACAATGAAAAATTTAAATATATTTAATAAATAATAAAAAGAATATGAAAATACTAAATATCTATTTCAATAACCACCAGAGTTTCAGTGATAGGAAATATTAAAAATAACACAAATGGAAAGGTTTCTGCAGATACAAACAAACAGTACTTAACTAATCTGACTATATTTTCCTGACCGATCTAAAGAATTATTGTTTCCTAGTTCACTTACTAGAGCAAGGCAAGATGAAGTGGGTGAGTGGTTTTGTCAGTTCCAAAACAGAGTGCTCTGAAACTTCTTTCACATCTAGTATTAAAACATAATTTCAGTGCTGGATGATCCATTGTTAAGCATTATTCTTTACATTGGGGTACCAGCAGTGTTAACTCTGGGTATTTAATGATGTAATCATATTAGTACACTTCACTGTATAGGCCATGGTTTCATTACACTAATTTGCTTAGAAAAGCAGTATAGCGTTTCTACACGAAATATCCAAATACTTTTTTTTCTGCTTGGAAGGAGAATATTTTGAAAAATAATTTTTTACAAAAATTCCATTGCACACTGATCAAGAATTAAACAGGATTTACTGGCATAATTGGCTTTTCCTTTCTTAGTTTCACTTGTTTGTCCCAAGGGAGCATGATCACCTTCACTGGGTTTGGAAAGCTCACACATTGACACCAGGAGCTGCTTTGAATTATTCAATCATCCTGCAGGCATGGGGACTAAAACTCCAGGCCCTGTAGGTTTGGCACTGAGAGTTGAACCCACCAGTTTGATCTTTGATGGTAGACACATCACAAATGATGGACCAGCAGGAAGTAAACAGCACAAGCCCATTTTTTATGGACCTACCTGAAGCCCTCAATGGAAATATGTAGAAAACATGACAGATAAAAGGATCAATAAGGAGCTCCCTCAAAAGAACAAGAACATACACCAGACCTTTTTTCTACTTGAAAATAGAATATTTTGGAAAAGAGTCAATTTACAAAATTTCATTACACACCGATCAAGAATTTGACAGGATCTACAAGAATAATTAGCTTTTCCTTCCTTAGTTTCACTTGCTGGTCCCAGGGGAGCACAACTGCCTCCAATGGGTTTGTAAAGCCCATACACAGACAATAGAAGCTGTTTTGGATTATTCATTCATCCTACAGGCATGTGAACTACAACTTCAGGCCCTATAAGTTTGGCACTGAGAGTTGAACCCATCAGTTGGTTCTTTCAGGGAAGCTACACCAGAAACAATGGACCACCAGGAAACAAACAGCAGAAGCTCATTCTTTAGGGATCTGCTTGAAGCTCCCAAATGGGATGATGGAGAAAATACCACAGATAAAAAGCTCAATAAGGAGCTCTCTCAAAAGAACAAGGACACAAACCAGAATTTTTGTTCTACTTGAAAATGGAATCTTTTGGAAAAGGGTCAGTTTATAAAAATTTCACAGCCCGCTGATCAAAAATTTGACAGGATCTAGCAGCGTAATTGGCTATTCCTTCTTTAATTTTGCTTGTTGGTCCCAGGGAGCACGATTACCACCACTGAGTTTGGAAAGCTAACATACTGATACTAGGAACTCCTTTGGATATTAAATATCCACATTTTCTGATACAATGTTTCATTTCAAAACAATCCACTTAATCAAGACAGAGTGGCCTGCAGTAAACAGCAGATTCAGACATCTATCCTGAAATGATTAGATAATAAAGCATGTCTGATTTTAAATTTCAGGATTTATTGCAGATATAGTGCAAAGACACACAGTTCATTAGCTGCAATAAAAGGACAAAATGGTGCAATTTTCTGTGCTTAGACATGACATAGTTAAAAAACTTTACCCATTTCAAATTGAGGATGATGAAATATAAAAAAGGTGGATATTAGTATTTCAAAATAAGAAGGATGTTTATACTGTAATAGCAAGTAATTTTTTTTCTGGTGAATCACTTATATATATATATATATATATATATATATATATATATATATATATGTTATAAAAAGTCTTCGAGTTAATTCTGCTTCCATTATTAACCATCTGTTCTACTGTTCCATTTATAATGGAAAAGCAATATGTAGCACCATGAAATAAAGTGTTCTTTTGGCAAGTTCGGGTTACTTTAATCACCTAAAGAGCTTTGCTCTAGAGGTCAGTCCTGTCAGTTGATGATTAAGTAATAGCAGCTTGCTAAATTATCTTCTGTGTTAAAACATAGCTGAATTTATGAGGCTATGGAACAACAAATATATGTACCATTTATGATGCATTTTTTCAGTGCATATACAAGACAATGCCATTACAAAAACCTCTATTTACTGGCTTTGGGTAGAATATTTAATCTAATTTACAGGATTTTGTTTATAAGGAAAATCTACCCAAATTTTACTACAAGCTAATTAATTCAATCATAGCAACAAATAATTAAAATCAGGATCTAGCAATATTTGTATGGACAGAACATCTTTGTTAAAGGAAGTAGAGAAAAAAAAACATTCCACATCTCCCAGGTAATCAGAGGAAAGACATACTAAAATGACCCTGCCTTCCAACTACATTATGCCTGCTAACAGCAGCAATACATTTCTGGTGGCCAGAAATTTAGTCTTCATGTCAGTATAAATTTATTATTGCATTTGTTCTATAGTTCATTAGTGTGTTTGGAGTGTATTGAACTTAATGATTTTTTTTTAGTTTTGCATTCCTAGAGGACCTAGCCTAACTGCCCCCTACCTGCACCCAATCAGTCCACTCATTCCAAGATGATGGGTGTTGAACATTTGTGGGTGAGGCAAGGGCCCGCTAGCCCATTTGTTTCTGGCCAGAAAGCCATATCAGGACATTTGTTTTCTTGATGGTAAGAGTCAGGTGGTAGACATTGGGCTGACATGCTGGTCCTGCAGAGCAACCTACTTTCCAATAATGGAGCACTACCCTCCCCTTAACAGCTGCCTGAACTCCACTCTTATGCTGTTTCTGTTGCTGCAGGGAACTTGCTTTTGCATACACCATGGGCTACAGTCTTCTGCACAATGATTGTCTACTGGATGAAACAATAAGCCAAGGTCCTATCTGCTTGATTTGGTGGTAGCTCAGGTGGATGCAAATGATGCTATGGCATCTATTGAAAAGACTAGGGGAAATTCCCCAGTACCCTGGGCAAATTTCACATAATAGTCTAAAAGCTACTGTGGGTCTCTGTTGAAAAGACAACATTAGCCTAGTGGGGCTTAGCTGATCAACAAATATCAACAATTATACAATGACTGGTCATTAATATTCCAAAATGAGCATGCTGATTGGTTAACCCAATCAGCATGCCCGTTGTAAATCCTAGCATATACCAATGGAAAAAGGTCCAGTCACCTGGACTTTTTTCTATTGCTATATACAGTAAGTTTAATTATTTTAAAACAAAAATAATTAAAAAAAATATCTGTAGTCCGGACTTTGGACATAGCACAGAGAGAGAGGACTGAGAAAATACTAGGAAAATCAGGTGCGTTATTCAAAACTAAACACATACCTGATTTCCTTGCATTTCCTCCATTCTGTCTGTCTCCTACCCCTAAACTGTCCAAAACTTTTTTTATTAAAAAAAACAAAAAAAAAAAAAACAAAAACAAAAATGGAGCAATGGAGACCTTCACTTCTCTGTTGCTTCCTTTCCAAAGCACTGATGTACTGAATAACTGAATATATACCAGCACTGAAGGAGAACACAGTGCCATTATACAAAGACATTATTTAAGAAAAGTAAGTATGTTTTTTCTTAAAAATAATGTCATTGTATAATAGTAATAACTGACTCTGTGGTGTGAAATATTAAGATTTACCCACGGATGGCTTTATTTAATCACTTGGGCTTCGTCCTTGTGATCAAACTACAGCAACTGAGGGTAAATCTTAAAATACCACACCAACATCATCGGTTATTGCTTAAATAATAAATAAAAAATAAATGAATCCAGTGCTTATGGCAGTTGTCATCCTAGTGATGAGCTACAGCTTCCTCCCTCCCTCTCTCGATGGATAAGTGGCAACAGCAGCTGACTTGCATCTCTCTCTAGATAGGTCTTACAGATGCCTGCATCAGTATTCAAACCTATGTCACCTGCAACATAGTCAGTGTTTTATCCCTTGGCACCTCACAGCTAGTTAAGTAATTGAGGTATTGGTAAGGGCTGTATCCATGAGGCCATCTCTGTGTGTGATTACAACTGATGAAACAGTCTAATCACTTTTTTTCCGAGGTGTAGCCAGAGGGAACCTATCAATAGAATTGACAGTATTCTAAGTGAAAGCCTAAACTGTAAGTCAGACTTTCTAAAACCACTTTCAGTGATAGCTGAGTTTTCTCTTTTTTTTCCACTATTATGTGACCTCAGAGTAGGTATATATAACTTTTGGGGGTATACCCCACAAGGGAAGTGCAGAGTTGTTTGTCCCTGGCAAAAAAAAGGCTTAGAGTGAGGTTTGCTGAAAAGAGTTTCAGTATGTTTGCATTTGCAAGGTTCATTGCTGATCTATTGACATGAATCTGTAACCAAAAAATTTATATTTTGTAGTGGAAGTTGTTGCTCCCAACACATACCTATCATTTAAAAAAAAATACTCAACCTTCAAAAATGTTACCCTTATATACTTCAGAAAAAGACACATTATTTTCAACCATTATCATTTTTAACAATAAAAAGATATTTTAGAGATGTATTCCCATCAGATGAACATATTTGAATCATTTTATGCAGTAGACATTAGACAGTTATAAATGCTCTGCTCTCTTTGAGCCTAACATTCCTGAGAGATTCACAGGAAAAAAAATGTGCTAATTTCAGTGCAATGATTATGCTTGGTTATAACCTTGCTATCTTGACAAAAAAGATAACAGAAGTTGCTGGGTAAACTTTTAAATCTTATGATTTTATCTGGTATTTTTTTTTTCTTATAAATATGTAATTCTTGGAATACTTGAGGCAGCTCTGATGACTTAAGGTACATGCATATTTATCTCCAAGAAACTTGGTGAGGCTTCTTTTCGAGCCAGTATCCATTCTAATAGTACATAACATGTGTTTATCATGCCAAAATAAAATAGGGGATGTTTTCTCACATTTTCATAGGATTCATAGGAATTTCAAGGCAACCAAGTCTTGTGAACATTTATGCCTTGCCAGTGCCCACCATTATGTTGTACCCACTTTTTCTAGGGGAACTAGGCCAGCCAATCTCAGAATTAATTTGTGGGTGCCTATATAATCATCTAGGTCTTGTATGAAGGATGACAGTGCATCACACTGTTTAATTTGCAGGGGTGGCCCATTCCAGAGATGTGGAGGCACCATGCATCACACTGCTTAATTTGCAGGGGTGGCCAGTTCCAGAGATGTGGAAGCACTGCATGATGAGTCTTTTACACAGAATTTTATTTTTGTGCAGATAAAGGTTTAGGTCCCTGATTCAGGTATTTCTGGAACTTTTAAACTTGGGGAGATAAAAGAGGTCCAGGGCAACTGGGTTTGTAATGTCACAGATGGCAAGGCATAGATCTCCCCCCAAGAGTTGATAGGATAATGAGTAAAGGCACAGTGCTTCCTGTTTCTCATGCTAGTTTAGGGTTATTAAGTCTATGACCTTCTTAGTTAGGAACCTCTGGGGTCATTAAGTCAACCTGGCTTCAGAGTTGCAGTATAACCAGATACTGTTTATTTCGATAGCCAAAGGATTAACATACAAAGATGAAAATTTCAAGCATGCAAATCAGGCTGAAACAAACTGGAAAATGACTAGAGTGTAAACAAACAAACCATTAGGCAAATAACTTCTTTATGAATATGGTCATTATCTCTCAGTGTTACTAGCGTTTTGACTTAATAGACTTCTAGAGACTATTATTCAGAAACAACTGTCAGTATACCTCTCTTAATAATATATGCATTTGCTACATAATTCAGCTGTCATCAATTACCCAGACTACTAGCAAAGGGATACTGTTCCAGGTTACATTACTGGTAACCTTTGCATTTTGTAGCGTCGGTCTTCCGGATTGTCGATCTTCTGGAGCTCGCAAATTCGTTGTCGGTGAAATTAGCTGTCGGCTATCTCAGGTAGAACCATATATATACATATATATATATATATATATATATATATATATATATATATATATATATATATATGGGTCTACTTCAGAATGTCAACTGTTCAGAATGCCGACTTTCATATGGTCGACACCATATGATTGACATTCTGAAAGACCGACATCCTGAAATAGCACCATTTACCTACCTGTATACACAGTAAAACTGTGTTATGCAGGGGGGGGCAAGCCCCCCCTGCACACCCCACCCCCCTGCTACTTAAACATTCTCACTCCAAGATCACATTACTGTGCAGGAAAGGGGAATCTCCCAATTCTGCACTGTAGCAGGATCTCTGCTATCATTTGTTGGCCTTTCAAACGTTCACTCATATGGGGTCAACCATATGAGTTTCGAACATTTGAAAGTTCGAACAAATGAAGGGCTCCCAAATATATATATATATATATATATATATATATATATATATATGTGTGTGTGTGTGTGTGTGTGTGTGTGTGTACTTATAGTGCATTCTGTCAGATACACAGCTTGTTGACAGCTGTTTTCTGTGCCAGAAGTTATCATATGTACCTTTTATTGTATGTAAGAAGGAATAAATCATGGAACAGCAGCTTTGTTTCTTTCCATCGTGGTTCTCTTTTGTTTGTGGTAGTGCAAATGCAGAGTTAGTACATATACTTCAAAGGTTGTGCGGTGTAACCTTTTTATCATGGAAATGGAATGCAATACCCTCATGTTAAAAGTTATTTTGGTGTTTTTATAGCCTTTTCTATTTTAATCACCAAAGGATGCTGTCTGTTTTCCATGTACAAGACATGCTGGCATCTATGGAATATGCATCACTGCAATGGCATATCAGTTGCTGTTGTTTTCTGTTTTAAGAAATCTGCTTGGCCTGGTGTTTTGCTCTATGTGGTAGATAGTCACTTAAATTACCTAGAATGCACATTTTGTTTTCCATTGGGTAACTTGTTTCTTGCGTGATACTTAAATACACAGAAAATTTGCATCTTTGTCTTTTCTGATAAGACTCAAGGCCTGCAAAACTTCAAGCATTGTTGGTGATTCCCTCACTTCTGGTTGAAGAAAGTAAACCTATATTTTATTTTGTCTGTGAGTTGCATAAACTGGTTGAGCTGATTTCTGTTTTACCTGTCCCATTTTGTTTATGTTTTAAGAAATCTGCTTGGCCTGGTGTTTTTGTTCTATGTTGCAGATAGACATGTAAAATACCTAGGGTGCACATTTCACATATTGTTTTCCATTGGTTAATTTGTTTCTTGCATGATACTTAAATACACAGATCATTTCTGTGTCTTTGCCTTTTCTGATAAGACTCTAGGCCTGCAAAACCTCAGGCAGGTTGATGATTCCCTCCCTGCTGGTTGAAGAAAAAAGCATCTGTCTTAATAAAGGATAAGCACACCTCAAGGCTGGTTAAACAATATGAAATGCTTGAGATACTCCATGTCCAAATAGCTACTGAAAAAATACATTACCATATTCTTGCCAGGTACATGTCCATCACCATGAATCAGGAAACCCACACATCATACCTGAAGTTTCTAAAATTACTCACCATACAGCCCAATACCATACTCATGGGTGATTTTAAGTACTCCTGCATTAATTAGGATGCATACATGACCACTAACATGCAAGCCAAAAGATTTCTTGACTTTGTAAATTCAAATGCCCTGGAGCAGCTAGTCTGCACTCCCACTAGGGGAACAAATATTCTACATCTGGTACTCATAAATATGGGAGAGTGCTCCACTCTGCCTAGTGTTATATCATCACTGGTGGTCTCCCTTGAAATAAAGGTAAAACTATTCCCTCCACCTAACCCCCCCCCAAAATTTAAGAACTTCTCTAAGGTAAATTACCCCATTAAGGGACAGCATAGCTAGTTTCCAAACTCCCCCAAATCCAGAAAGTGCAGAAAATTATGCAGAGGTGTATACAAAAGCCCTGTACAGCCATATAAACAACTGCATAGAAATATGAGTACCAGACTGAAATAAACCCAGGTATAACCGCAAAAACAAGCCACCCTGGTGGACCCCTGGTATTAATAGGTTGTACAGCAAAAGAAAGAAAATCCTGTCAAGAAGTTTGAAGGAATGTACACAATATAGCAAAAGTTCCTCATTAGTCTTCTTCTTCTTTCGGCTTTTTCCCGGTTAGGGGTCGCCACAGCGGATCACCTTGTCCGCACATTGAATGGCAGTGGAGTTTTACAGTGTCGAGTTGCCAGCCCGGCGCCCAACCTTCCACAGAAGGCACACTCACATGCACACCTAGGGCCAATTTAGAGTGTCCAATCCACCTGCAGCATGTCTTTGGGATGTGGGAGGAAACCGGAGCACCCGGAGGAAACCCACGCGACCACAGGGAGGACATGCAGACTCCGCACAGAAGGCACCCCAGCAGAGGATTGAACCGGAGAACCTCTTGCTGTGAGTCGGCAATGCTAACCACTGCACCACCGTGGCCACCCAAAAGTTCCTCATTAGTCTAAACAAGTGAATTAGGGAACTAGTCAAGTCTCTGACAACAGACTTTGAGGTAAAAATAGCCTCCAAAGCTAAGGATAACCATAAGGTAATTTTCAGTTGTCCACAGTCTTAAGGCAACACTGAACAATATGCAGAATTAATTGTAGATGGCATCATATATACTCAGCTATAAGATATAGCAAATCTGCTGGCTGACAAATTCAGCTCAAATTTCACTGCCCACATCACTCCCAGTTGTCTCCAATAAATATCCTCCACCCCCTCCACTGCCAATTATTACCAAAGAACAGGTTGCCACTCCTCTCTCTAAAGCTAAAAATACAGTTTTGATGGGGCCTGATGATATACCAGGTTGCCTCTTAAATGGCTTAAATCCAGACTTATCAGGTCCATTAGGATCTCTATTTAACCATAGCCTCTGCAGTGGCTTTGTGCTGATAGAATGGAGGACAGCCACAGTCATCCTCTGCATAAAGGGGGACCATCTACTGACCCAGGAAATTACAGACCTATATGTTTGACTAGTTTTATATGTAAGGCCATCAAAAGAATAATCATGGACTTGATAAATAATGACATAGGAAACCTCCAAACACTGGACCCGACCCAATTTGGCTTTGTCGAGGGCAGGTCATGCCTACTGAATCTGGTGGTCACTAAGGTCATGGATGAGAGTAAAACAGTACATACCATCTACCATGACCTTGCCAAGGCATTTGACAGAATTTCCCACTTGGGTATTATAAATAAACTCACAAAACTGGGCATAAATCCCTATGTCACCAGATGGATAACCAGTTGGCTCATGGACAGGATACATGTAGTTAAAGTGGATGAATCTAGATCCAGCAAGAGGTCATTTACTAGTGGTGTGTCACAGGGCTTGGTGCTGGAACCACTCCTGTTTGCAATATACTTCTCTGAATTCAAGGCTTATATGGAAGGCCTCTGGATGACAAAATCTGATGACAAATGCAAGCAGGGGCAATCACTGAATCCCCCAGTGATGGAGATATCCTTAAGGAAGGTCTAGATCAGACAAATGATTGGTGCCAGAAACATGGTATAAAATATTAAATGAGAAAAAAATACATTATCATATCCTTTGAGAAGTCAAATACCCCTGCAAATTGCAACATCAATAGCTCACCTCTAAGATTAGACTCAGAGGTGAGAGATCTAGTTACACAGATATATAGCAGCCTGGTCTTTGACCACCATGTGACCACAGTGGTGAGGAAGTCCTTCTGTGTGGCACAACTTATAAGTAAAGGTATGGCATGCAGATCCAAGGAAATTATGGTCCGACTGTACTCAACCCCCATTAGACCAATAATCAAGTACAATACGCCATTTGGCATGTAATTGACTAGGCACTTACAGCAGCTGAACCAACCTCAGAGGTTCCTCACAAAGAAAATACAGGGTGTAAACAATGTGTCCTATGGGGATTGACTAAAAGCCCTATCCCTTTACTCTGTCTCCTACTGACTATTAAGGGGTGACCTATGCCTGACCTACAAAACACTCACAGATCCAACCCTGATGTAGTTGTTACACAGCTGAAAATCAAACAGCATGAGGGCCACCTGATCTAGGGATCTAAACTTAGTCAGCGACTCAAACAAAACATGTTGGAGAGACAGATACGTGTCTTTGAGATTGCTTCTTCTTTGAAACAGGCTTCCTATTCATGTTAAACAGAGCCCTTCCCTAACCCTCTTCAAACACAGTTTCGATCAATGGATGAGGCATCACAAAGTCACACCCAGGGCAGTGCCTATGTCCCTTATGGAGAGGGGTAATCTGTAAGACACTCAATGCTTAGGCATAGATTCATGCCATCCTCTTTCCCCTAGGAGCCATATATCGGGTAAAATCGAGTTACATTGGGTAGGTTTGTAAAGGCTGTTATGCTGTTAGCTGAGTACTCTCCTATGAATCTATGTACTGCTAATAACATCCTCACATATATTCGCACACATATATGCTTATATGTATATTTTGGAGGAGTTGTGCGGGGTCGGGAGTATAAGTCATGAAACACATTGCACTGAAAGATTAGGAAATGACTTTTCTGATGAATGCTAAAGTTCTATGTAATGAAATCAAGTTCTCTAATGTTAAGAATATCAGATATTTCACATATCGCATAAACTATACCCTACACATATTCTAGTTCTTAATATTTTATGGTTTTATCTTGAATTACTGTTCCTTCATTTACTTTAGTAGGATGTAGTAGTTTCTTTATTTGCATGTGTATGGAAAAGGGTCTACTTAGTTTTCATATATTTCTATGTATAGGTTCTTTAGTCAGCAATTTTCTACTGCAGTTCTGATGAGATTCTTAATGGTTTCTATAGTGTAAGATATTCTATTATTAACAGCATAATGAGGGTTGTATTAGATTATGACAGTTTTATAGTTTATTTGCACTTCATAGAATGTAATCTTATGTAATTGCTAAGGATCAGGTTTGTTTTGCTAGTATTACTTTATTACTGGGTGGACAGTTTCCATTGCTGTTTTACATTGTGTTTAAGTTAGATTTTATGTTTTAAACTAATGCCAGATGTTGTTTAAAGAGTTGATTTAGATGAGGGTTATTACCAGGTAACTTTAAGATTTACTTTTAGTGAGTGCAGTAATATAGATTAATTTTTATTTAACTAGGGCTAAAATGAGCATTCAAAGGAGTGCTTCTGATGGTTTTTGGAGTTGATGATGCATATAGGATGTAGGTAAAAGTGCTAATGATAAATACATGATGTAAAAAGATAAAATATATACAACTTGAAATAAGATAAGTGGATTTATTATAACCTGATATATAGAAATGTCAGTAGGGTAAATATATGTATACTGTGAAATCAGTGGAAACATGCACAGCAACCAAGTGGTTAGTTAGGATTCCATGTAGTTCTCAACAAATATCAGTCATAGGATCATAGATCATAGATTAGTACTAGGCTAACTGCCCTTGCGAGCCATTTTAAACCTAGCCAATTATCCCTTGTGAGATTCAAACCCTGCACCTTGTGTTTGTAAGGCAAACACCTTAACCATTAGGCCACCCTCCCAACCCGTATGTGCTTCTGAAAAAAGTCTGACATTTTCCAGCAAGATTTTCAAGAAACATGCAATTATGTTGAGCTAAAGACTGCTATTAGTTGACAATTTTAGGCATAACACTCATAGACACTTTCAGTTTCATGTAATATATGCCATTTAATAAGTGTCTAAATTTGGTGAATGTTAACATATTTCTAGTAAATGAAAATGTCAGATTTATGGAGAATCATAAATCAAAGTTATAGGGGGTATAATACTGATCAATACAGATGCATTTTGTGCATGTACTGCATTCTTACCCTGGAGAGAAGTCACATACCCTAATGCATACAGAAAATAATTATAATGTGACTTTGTATAGAATCACACTGACATGACTGTTCAAGCCTACTGGTACACATTTATAAGAAATGATATTTCAATCACCCATCAACAGTTTTAGTAAATGTTTCAAGGGCTAGATTATACCTATATCCTGAGATATATTTTGCATTTAAAATTTCATTAAGCTGTTAAGGGGTTACATGTAGCATAACGGTGATTTTATCTGAGCACATTTACCCTTATCAGTGAAGGGATCTGCAGTGGTATCATCTTTTTAGTGACAGAATGTGATACAGAGAATAGCATAAGATTATATGTTTTGTACAATGATTCAATTCATACCATGTGGAGATATCATATACCATCCTCTTACAGAAAACAAATGTAATGGCAGATGTCAGCTTGGCACATTCTAATGGCCATGTAGACATACGAGTGCATCCTATCAACACAGGGTTATACCTCTGAAACAAAATGGCTTTTTCTACTAACTTTTTAAACAACTTATTTTGAAATTCAGTTATAAAACGTTCATTTAGGCTCAAACCTAATGAAACAGATGTATCTTGAATTTTTGAATACTGTTTCAGAATTCTGAATTATTTTTCATGTATGAAAATAATTGAAAGTGTCACTTTTCATGATAAATATTGATTTTGTTTCTGGAGTTAAAACTACAGATTATAATTTTTCTGTTTTCTGTATTTCCCCAGGTGAAAAAGTAAAATGTATATCCTCTGTAAAACTGTAATAATACAATAATAATACTAAAAGTAAAACCATGCATTATGTCTTAATTTTTTGTCTTTAATTTGCACTAAAACTGTAGTTTTAATTATTTCTGCATGTGGAGTGTTAAGCAAGCAATTATTCCTGACAGGATGTGTGTTAATGTGTAACTGATGCCCACCCAGGCGATACAGCAGGTGGAAGGCATCTACACTCCTGGAAGGGCATTAATTACACATTAACACACACCCTAGAAGGCATTATTGCTCTTAGAGAATGGCCTCTCTGTAAAACTGTTGTGTTTTACTTACTTATGCATTTTTTAAGTACTATTTTTTTTGTAATATATTTTGGATGTAAAATGGTTCCTCCACCTAATGATCCAAACTTGCTGTAATATATGTTGATGGTGTTGGAGGAAGCATTTTACATCCAAACTATATTAAAAAAATAAAACAGTGCTTAAAAAATACATAAGTAAGTAAAACACAACAGTTTTACAGAGAGCCCATTCTCTAAGGGCTGGCAGAGATCATTCTCTCTTCACTCTGTCTCACACATGCTACCAGGGGATCGTTGGATCGCTTTCGCACTTCAGTCACTCACTCTCTGTCTCTCTCACACACACACACACACACACACACACACACACACACACACACACACACACACACACACACACATGCACACGCACACACACACACACACACACATGCACAGTCTCTCTGCTTTCATGCACACATTCACTCACACATGCAGACATAAACACGTTTCTGTTTCGCTTGATTGATTGCTCTCTCTCTCTCTCTTACTTGCATACACACATACATTTTCACACACACACTTTATTTTAATTTTTTCTTTTTTTATTTTACACTCCCTAAACAGTGAAAGCTCTGATTAGTGAGTGTAAAATAACGGTTCTCTCATTCTCATTTTCACTGACATGCATACATACACTCACACACGCATACATACACTCACACACACACACACAGACACACACACACACACACACACACACACACACACACACACACACACACACACACACACACACACACACACACACATACACTGGCACAGCCCCAGACAAGTCAGAATACCAGATGGATGATTACATAACTGTGATTAAGTAATATTATTGATCATTGCTTTCACAATACTGACCGCTATATCAAGAGTAAATGCCATCTGATTGTGTGCATCACTGCTCTCTGACTCAGATTATGTAAAATAAATTCTTCACACATGCACTCACAGAAACACAAGATGCACATACTTTGCACATGATATGCAAGATTAGAGTGCTTAACTGTGATAAATTTATAGCAGTGTTCAGCTACTGCATCTCAAATTGAAGAAATAATTTCTGTTTGGATGTGATCAAGTGAAAGGCAGTCTCCTCACAACAGTACATTTCTGTTTATCTTTCACACACAAATCCATGCACAGACAGCAAGACAAACTGACAGAAAGACACAGACACACACACACACACACACACACTCACACATACACACACTCACACACACACACACACACACACACACACACACACACACACACACACACACACACACACACACACACACACACACACTCACACTCACACACACACACACACACTGACAAACCATGATCTGCTTTAACTGCGATTACAAACTGCCTCCTTCTTCAAAGAATAATCGCCTTCTTACTGCACCTTCAGTGTTTGACTGTCTGGAATCCTCCATATCAACAGGAAGCTTGGTGCCTACTGACACAATTTTTTGGTTGCAGTCTGCCCAAGTATTCTTTAAGTGATATCAACATTATTTGAATTTTTTCTGATGCATAATTTCTATATGTACAGAAAACATTTCTACTATTTCATTACCACTATATGTATCTACCTCACAGGAAATTAGCAATATTTGACCTATTAACAGTCTGCTTTAGTTGTTGTTGTTATTGTTGGGTCTTTCGGCTTTTCCCGGTTAAGGGTCGCCACAGTGGAACTACGGTCCACTAATGATTGGTAGTAGATTTTTACTTGCCGAGTTGCCGGCTCCAACGCACAACCTTCAACAAGGTACGCTCATTCACGCATGTCTCCACACAGAAGACGCTCTAGCTGAGAATCGAACCGGACAA
Organism: Protopterus annectens; assembly: GCF_019279795.1. NCBI lineage: Eukaryota > Metazoa > Chordata > Ceratodontiformes > Protopteridae > Protopterus > Protopterus annectens. Next base: position 1,625,554,750 of record NC_056733.1, on the reverse strand, counting down.
CGTCTTACTGTGAGGCGACAATGCTACAATCTGCTTTAGTGTTGTAAAGAAAATTACTAGAACTATTTGGTTGTTTCAGTGTAGAATTTTCTGTACTGTGTGAATACTATAAAGAAGAAGCCTTTGTCCCAGTCAAACATAATAAATGTAATGCTTCCTTACATAGGAGAAAAGCACCACTGTTATTAAAATTAATAACAAAATAAAACTGAATTATCTCAATATCTGATGCACAGACACTCATTTTATTTTATTCTTTTGTTTGTTGCATATGGTACTTTTTTACTGCTTGATAGGATGACAGCATTTCCTAAATCTGTTCTTGCATGCCCATGTTCTTGTTATATTTTTGTTTTAAACTTAAAAACAATGCTGAAATAAAGTAGATATTCACAAATGCTCAGTTTCCTACTGCTGTTAACCAAATAATGCTACTTCCTTGTGATCATTTCTGAAGCACATGACTCGTACACATTGTCACAATGAACTTTTATTTAACTAATTTCATTCTCTAAATCTGAAATTATTGAACCAGTTGCAGGCAAATTTTAGACAACTTGTAAAACAATATAACTCAGAACTAATATATATATATATATATATATATATATATATATATATATATATATATATATATATATTTATATAGATATATATATATATATAGATCTGCTTTGTTTCATTGAAAGCTCATTTCACTGAATTTCAATTCACCCTGACCAAATCACTGAAAGCTCAAATTACTGAAAATTAATTTCACAGAATCTCATTTCACTGAAGTGAAGTACTGGCACTGTGTAGAGTACGATAAGGCAAGTAAAAGGTATATGCCCTTTTCCACATTGGTGAATTGGTGTTGTAAGTATGCATGTGTATAGTTTAAAATGTATTGTTTTGAAGCTTTCGGTGAAATATAATATAAAACCAAACTAGGTGGGAGGCTACGCCTTCCACAGTCCCCAGTGTGGGGGTGTGCCCCCAACACCCCCCCTAACTATATATACTAACTCCAGGATCACACTAAAGTGGGGAAAAGGGCATATACCTTTTACTTGCCTTATAGTGAAATTAGTTTTTCAGTAATTTGAGCTTTCAGCGATTTGGTCAGGTTGAATTCAAATTCAGTGAAATGAGCTTTCAATGAAACATAGTAGACCCATATATATATATATATATATATATATATATATATATATATATCTATGTATATATATATATATATATATATGTGTGTGTGTATGTATGTATAAATATATATATATATTTATATATATATATATATATATATATATATATATATATATATATATATATATACAGAGAGAGAGAGAGATACAGAGAGAGAGAGAGAAAGGATGAATTGGATCCCATTAATAATAAAAGTTCACATGTGCAGTGCTTTAATACAATATTTGTGAGTGTACTGTAGTGGAATCAAATCTGGGGTTACTCAGTTGCATAAAAAAAGGAAATTGCAGTCCTCTCCAAAATGTGTACTATGTTTTCCTCCTGGCCTGTGTGATCTCATAGTTGGAATATTAAAATGCTGGGGGCGTGGTTCTTCTCCTTCTACAAAAACTCCAAGGTAATCACTGCATGTTAGGATTTTTAAAGTGTCAACATCCAAATGACTCAATTTTGAAATTTTTTAAATAGTGATTGCTTCCTCAGTTTCATAGGATCATGTCATCATAGGAGTTTACTAGACTATTGGCCCCAGGGCCCTTACAAGCCTAGCCAAGTTCAACCTGTGTTGCCAAGGGTGTCTGGTTCAAGCAGACACTAAAATCAGCACCTATTGCCCCTGTCCAAGAGGGATACAGGTGGAACCATGGGGTGAATTTCCGGTTACCCATCCAATCATCTAAATTACGCTTAAATAGGGCCAACAAGGGGCTTTATTTAACATGAATAGGAAGCTTGTTCCAAATATGGGGCAACCTCTGTGAGACAAATCTGTCACTCCACCAAGTTCTGTTGATGTCACATACCAAGTTAAGGTCCTCTGAGCGACTGACCCGTATGCCATTTGACTTGCGAATATGCACCATTTACATTAAAGCTGGGTCAGAAATTGCTCTATATGCAAGGCACAGGTCACCTCTGAGCAGTCTGTATGACACAGAGTAAAGTGACAATGATTTCAGTCTGTCTGCTTAAGTCAGATCTTGAAGACCCTGAATTTTCTATGTAAGGAACCGTTGTGGTCTCTCCAATTCCTGCAGGTGCTTGGAAAAGTACATACCAAAGGGAGCATTGTACTCTGTTATTGGCCTGATGAGGGAAGTGTACAGGTGAGTTATAACCTCTTTTTTTCTGGAGGCAATGCCCTTACTTATGAAATGAGCAATGTAAAATGCCCTACTTACCACTGTGGAGACATGGTGATTGAAGTTAAGGTTGCTGTCGACCTGTGTGCCCAGATCCCTTACCATTGACTGTGTGCTTAGGTTATTGCTATTGATTTGGTAGTTTGCAGGAACACTACCCTTGCCAAAGGGGATGATAATTCATATTTTTCCATTAAGTTTATGACAATGACTTTGGCACAATTATTAGTCTGTGTAAGATCTTCTTGCAGGATATTGACATTGCTAGGGGTTTCAATGATTGTTCTCAGTTTGCAGTCATCAGCAAACTTTGTCAGCCACAGTCCCTTAGTTTTAGCCTGTACTATGGAGAAGTAGATTCCAAACAGCAGGGGTCCCAGAACTGATCCCTGTGGAACACCACTGGTTATGGGTCTGTTAGAGGAGGTGGAGTCACCTATTTTGACAGTATAGGTTCATAGGTTCATAGGTTCATACTAGGCTATCTGCCCGAGGGCATTTACAAGCCTAGCCCATTGTTTTGTGGCTTACGCCACCCCTTTAGTATGGGGAACTATACCCATTATTTTGCTGTGCCTCTGTCGAGCAGTGACACTGAGGTAATCCCTGGGGTATATCTATGATCTCCCATCCATTGGTCAAGATTTCTCTTGAACAAGGCCAGCGAGGTGCTCTGCCTCACATGTACCGGGATTTTGTTCCACAGCATAGGGAGTCTTTGGGTGATGAATCTATCCCTCCAGCACGTCCTATTAATAGCCGTGTCGAGGTTTAAGTCTCCCGCCCTTGTGGCTCTGATGGATCTAGATTTTTTGAGGTGAAGCATATTCATCAAATCTGGGTTTGACATGGCCTTGTATGTTAGGCAAAGGTCACCTCTGAGCAAGCGATAAGCGACTGAATAGAGCTGGAGTTCTTTCAGTCGGGCAGCATAGGACAGATTTTTGAGACCCTTTATCCTTTTGGTGAGGAACTTTGTGGCCTCTCCAGCTGCTGCAAGTGTCGGGTCAGATACATTCCGAATGGGGCATTGTACTCAATCATTGGTCTGATGAGTGATGAGTAAAGGGAGACTATGACCTCCCTTGATCTAGATGAGAATCCCTTCATGATAAGGTGGGCAATGTAGAAGGTCTTCCTAACTACTTTAGCTACATGGGTGTCGAATGACAGACTACTATCAACCTGGGTCCCCAGGTCCCTGATAACTTCTTCTGTGCTCAGTGGATTGCCACCTATTTGGTAGCTAGGGGTAACCTTGTTTTTCCCGAAGGGTATGACTATGCATTTTTGGCATTTAACTTTAGGCCGTGGCTCTGGCACCAGTTATCTGTTTCTGTGAGACCCTTCTGAAGGATATCTGTGTCAGATGTGTTTTCTACTATGGCGCCCAGTTTGCAGTCATCTGCAAACTTTGTCAGCCATAACCCTCCTGTGTTTGCTTGTACTGGAAAAGTAGATGCCAAACAAGAGTGGGCCCAGGACTGAGCCCTGTGGGACACCACTTGTGACAGGCTTTGAGTCTGACATGGCGCCAGCAACTCTGACCCTGTGGGTTCTGTCACTCAGCCAGTTTGCAACCCATCTTGTGATGTATGGGTTAACATTTAAGCTGATGAGTTTTTCAATGATACCCGAGTGGGGTATTGTATCGAAGGCCTTAGCCAGATCGAGGTAGGCTGTATGGACTGCCTTTCCCTCATCAATGGCTTTGGTGACTGTTTGAAAAAGTCAACCAAGTTTAAAAGGCATGATCTGCCTTTGACAAAGCCAAACTGGGTTGGATCCAAAGTCTGCAAATTCCCTATGTCTTTATTTATGAGGTCCATTATGATCCTCTCCATGGCTTTGCAGATAAGGCTTGTCAAGCTAATGGGCGGTAATTTCCAGGGTCGGTGGAGGCACCGCCTTTGTGAAGTGGGACCACAGTTGCAGTGCGCCACTCCCTGGGTATGTATCCAGAGGTAAGACTTTGATTAAACAGCTGTCCTAGCTGTGGGTTTAATTCCTCATTGAGTTCGTGGAGCACACAGCCGGGGACACTATCAGGTCCCATGGATGCTGTGTTTTTTGCTTTGGAGAGAGCAGTTCTCACTTGGGCGCTGGAGATGTTTGGGGGCTGCAATCGTTTGGTATAGATATCTCTCCTTTTGGGGGTGGGGGAGAAGTTTGCACTGAACCTGTCAGCCAGTATGTTGGCAATGTCTGTAGGATCAGTAATCTTCACATCATTTTGAACTAGTTCTGAGCATATCTGGGAGTTTCCTCCCAGGTTTCTAACATAGCTAAAGAAGGCCTTATGATTGTCTTTTGAGTCTTTAGCTATTTTTCTCTCGAAATTTGCTTTGGATGATTTTATGAGAGCTCTTAGTTTTTACTTATAGTGATCAAGGGTGTCTTACCTTTTAAGGATTTTGCTCTATCTTGTAGTAGCTTCCTCCTTTTGTTGTAGAGTTTGTTTATGGCTGGGGTCCACCAGACTGGACGCTTGCCTTTGGTACAAAGAGTCTTTGTTTTGATTGGGATTGCCTTATCCATGCAGTCCTGCAGGTGCTGGTAGAAGGCATTTGTAAGTGATTCAGCGGTTTGAGTACTGTTTTCCACTGCTCGGGGGCCTTAAAGGAGACCACACTAGTCTTTAGAAGTGTGAAATCGGCTTTTGAGAAGTTCTTTACTGTGGTCTTTTTTATTTCAGGTGGGGGTGGGATGAGGACCTCCAGCGAGATTAGTTTGTGATCTGATCTCACCAGTGAGGGGTATACTTCCGGTGTTGAACATTGTGCTCCCATGTTCGTGATGATGAGATCAAGTATGTTATCTCCTCTTGTGGGGATGGTGACTAGTTGTTCCATGGCATTTGAGTTTATGAATTCCAGGAACTTTTGGGCTAGGGTGTTTGGGCTTGAGTAGTGTTCCCAGTCTATATTAGGGTAATTGTCACCTAGTATGATGGTGTTTGGTGATACATTTATCCCCTCTAGTGTTTTCAGGAAGGCCATGTGAGGTTCCTGAGTTTGTGAGGGTGGCCTGTAACATGCTACAATTTGCAGAGCAGTCTTGCCTATGGTTAATTGCACCTGGATGGTCTCCGATGCATCGTGCGTTGCCACCAGTCTTGAGGTGTGGGTGTCCTTGATGAATATGGATACCCCCCCTCCTTTCTTGGTATTGTCTGGATTTTGGGGCCGGAACGCATGATATGAGGTAAAACCTGATAGTGCTGGGGTGCTCTCAGGAGCCTTGAACCAGGTTTCTGTCACAGCACAGACATCGATGTTCTCCATACTGAGAAGGGCCTCGAGTGCGTGCATTTTGAGATTTAGACTTCTGGCATTGAGCAGCATTACCCTTAGGTTTTTTCCTTTTTTGTGTTCTAGGGTGGTAGGTTTAGAATTTGAGCCTTGCCTAAAAAAGGCACTATGGAGGTGGCAAGAGCCTTTGCCAATATCCGGAATCCCAGGGGTGACAGGTGCAAGCCGTCCCTTGCGAAGCAGCGTGGCTTGTCCAGCATGTCATCCCAGGCAGACAGACACTGGATCCCCTTTGAATAACACCAGTGTTTAAGCCAATTGTTAAAGCTGATCATCTTATCTCTGTATTGTGGCATCATTCTTGGTGAAGGTAGGATACTGCTCAAGGTCAGGGTCATACCTGCGTGGGCTACATAATCAGAGAGCTCCTCAATGTCTCTTTTCATGTAGTCCAAGGAGGTACGTCTCAGGTCGTTTACACCAGCGTGGACAATGACTGAGTCATATTTGTAACTGCTGTTGAGAGACCTGAGTGCTTGCGTTATGTGGCGGATTCTAGCGCCCAACAGGCAGCTTACTGTGACCTTCTCCTTACTCAGTCTGGTGAGCGGGACGTCAGTGTGTCTGACTATGGAGTCACCAAGTTCTATCAGTGAGCCAGTTTGCAACCACCTGACAATATATGGGTTGATACCCAGCTGAGTTAGTTTATCAATGATATCAGAGTGGGAGATTGTGTCAAATGCCTTGGCTAAGTCTAGGTAGACTGTATGCACAGATTTTCCATCATCTCAGGCATGGGTGACTGTCTCGAGGAAGTCCACCAAGTTTAACAGGCATGATCTGGCCTTGACAAAGCCAAACTGTGTGAGGTCAAGCATTTGGAGATTTCCTATATCTTTCTTAATAAGGTCCTTGATGATTTGTTCCATGGCCTTGCAGATAAGGTTGGTCAGGATAATGGGGTCTATAGCTCCTGGGGTCTGTGGATGAATCCCCTTTGTGCAAAGCGAGGACAGTAGCTGTTTTCCATTCTGCTGGGATGAAGCAAGTGCTTAGGCTGTGATTAAAAAGCATGCCCAATGGTGATGCTAATTCCTGTTTTTAGCCATGTACAGCACAGCACGGGATGTTGTCAGGTCCCATAGAGGCTGTGTTTTTGGTCTTGGAAAGGGCATTTAAGACCTGCTCCTCAGAGATACTAGGTGGGGGACAGGTGTTAGGGATGCATTGGGTATATGTGGTGGGATCATGGGAGTGAAGTTTTCACTGAACCTGTCAGCCATCAGATTTGCTATATCCACATATTCTGTATATGGAGTACCATTAACTTTCATTGCAAATCTGGGCCTTACTTTTGAGATTACGGATGTAACTAAAGAATGCCTTGTGGTTATCCTTAGTTAGGGAAGCTAATCTGGCTTTGTAGTTAGCTTTGGAGGACTTCACTAGGAGTCTTATTTGCTTGTTTAAGTTGAGGAGGGAGTGTTTCCAGTTTTCAGACTGTTACTTCCTACTTTTAGATGGCAATTTCTTTCTCCTGTTGTATAGCCTATTAATGGCAGTTGTCCACCAAGCAGGTTTGTTTTTCCTTGAAAATCATGATCTGGTTCTATCAGGTACAGCAGAGTCAATGCAATTGTACACATCCTCATATGAAGCATGGGTGTCTGTTTCATCAGTGGGGGGGCTATGAAACTATTTATGCTGTCACATAAGAGGTTGTAATTAGCCCTGGAGAAGTTTTTAGTCTAGTTGTTACTAAAGGGGGGGGTCTTGTGTTATAGTTACTTCTACTGACTGATTTGTGGTCAGATCTCTCCAGGGATGGCCACACACTGGGGGTGGTGCAGCAGTCCCCCATGTTGGTGAGCACCAGGTCCAAGATGTTTGAGCACCTTTGTGGGTATGTTAACCAGCTGGTCCAGGGCATTGGAGTTAACAAAGTCCAGGAACCTTTGGGCAAGTGAAGTAGAACATGCATAATTTACCCAGTCAATGGATGGGTAATTAAAGTCACCCAAAACCAGGGTGTTTGGTTGTATTTTGATTAACTCAAGTAGATCCAAGTAGGCTGAGTGGATGCCCTGATTCATGGAGGGGGTCCTATAGCTGGCAATGACCTGAAGAGGGGTCTTACCTACAGTCAATTGCACCTGTAGTAATTCAAGGGAATTGTGCAATTTAACCAATCTAGAACTGTATTTATCTTCAATGAATCTTGATATATCACCTCCTATAGCTCTCATGCCTTCAGTTTGTGGTCTGCACGTGTGGAAGGAAATGTAACCTGGTATAGCTGGGGTGCTCTCCACAGCTTTAAACCAGGTCTCACTGACTGCAGAAATATCAGCATCTTCCAATGTGAGGACTGCTTCCAGTGAGTGCAATTTCTGGTTTAGACTCCTAGTGTTTATCAGCATAACCTTGAGTTTGAGTTTAGGGGGTATTTTTGCATCGGGAATTATGTTCTTGTGACATTGCTTAAAAAAGCACAATGGGGGTGGCAAGAGCCTTAGCCAGTAACCAAAAATCCCAGGGGTGATAGATGAAGTCCACCTCTGTCAAAGCATTGAGTTCTGTCGACCATATCATCCCAGGCTGACAGATACTGGGTCCCCTTTGAATGACACCAGAAACTAAGCCAATTTTTGAAGTCAAGCATTGTTTATTTGTATTGAGGTATCATCCTAGGTGAAGGTAAAATGCTGCTTAAGGCTAGGGACATACTTGCCTGAGACACATAATCAGAGAGCTCAGTCATGTCTCTCTTCATATAGTCCAGTGAGGTACATCTGAAGTCGTTCACATCATTGTGGACTATGATGGAGTCATAACACTGCCTGTTGTTGAGAGATTTGAGTGTATGTTTGATGTGGTGGAAACTGGCACCTGACAGACAGTTGACCATGATATTTTCCTTATCAAGCCTGGTGAGAGGACATCTGTGTATCTCACAACAGAGTCGCCTATGACTAAGATGTTTGTTTTTGTGTTATGCCTTAGAGATTTGACTGGTGAGACACTGGTGTGTGATATATTATGTGTACTATGTTCTGCAGAGGCTTTATTATGTGAATCATGCTTTTGTTTGTGTTTAGGAGGTCTCTGATGTTTTGGTAAGCTTCTGGTAATGACCTCCACATATGTAGGTTTATGTGTTGTTGATTGGTAGGTGCAGGAGGAGAGGTGTGCATGCTGACAACCTGCTTAGTGTCAGATGAACTGTTTGGTGAGATAGAGAGAGCCTGGATTCTAGATTCTTGATATAGATGCATCTCTCACATAATGAATTTGGATGTACTAGAAAAAGTGGGTTGTCAGTGTACAAGAGGCAATTGCTACATTGCCTCAGGATGCTCATCTTGATCAGGCTGACTGGAGAAACTGTGGAAATTGTCCATCCATCATGCTAGGTAAGTTCCTGTGGTCAGAAAAAAGGGAGAGGACAGGAACGACAAGGTAAAGTAGAGGACAGGAGAAGTGGACAAAAATATGAAGGGTTAGTGGGTAGGATCTGTGTTGATATCTCAGGAGCTTTGCTGAATACCTCACCTGTCAGTGAGGGACAATCATGAGACCTCACCAATGGATCACCAGCAGAGTATTAAGGGAAAATATGCAGGCAGAAGTGTTTTCATCTATAACTGACAATGGTGCCCACTGCTGCTTGACAGTGTGCCTTGCCCAAACAAGTGCAAACCCATGCAGATACAGTGCTTATATAGCAAATGAAAGCAAACTGATTTAAACAAATTAACCAATAAAAAGCTCAAAACTGAGCCATGTTCCAGCAACTTTCAGTCAGATGAGTTTTAACTGCACACTCCTGCCACTAGGGTGCAGGGGAACCCTCTCTAACAAAAGATGGTCTTGTTTATGCAATCAGAACTAGATTCAGCAGGTCTGAATCTAATCTATGCTACAGCAAACAAAGTGCAAGAATTTCAGAAAAAAGCAATAAGCAGTGATATTGTAAAAATGCAGTTCAGAAGTGCAATATACAGTGAAACCTTCTACGTAAGTTTTGCAGAGATCAGCAGATGCCTTGGATTGATCAGATAAATACAGCAGAGCAGTAGCCGGTCAGCAAACTCTGTGAAGTTTTGCTAAAACCAGCACAAATATGCACAAATGCGGTGCTTATGTAGCAAATGAGAACAAACTGATTTAAATAAATTAACCAAGAAAAACGCTTAAAACTGAACCTTGTTCAGCAACCTTCAATCAGATGAGTTCTAACTACACACTCCTGCCAATAGGGTGTAGGGGAACTCTCTCCAACAAAAGATGGTCTGGTTTAGTGCTCAAGTTATACAAACAGCTAGATTCAGCAAATCTGAAAATAGTTTTTTTCTCTGGGTATACTACACAGACTCTCGTTTGTATTCTTCTTTCTTCAACTGATTTAAGTCTGTATGTGTGTGCACATGTGCATGTGTGCATTTGTATATGTGCATGCCGGTGTTTGCACAAGTATGTGATGATGTGCTTTATATTTGCTCTGCATGAAGTCCCTTATGCACTGTCACATGCTTCTTTCTTAATAGTATCTTACTATTATTTATTTGTTTTATTTATTTATTTACTTTATTTGCATTTAATTACCTGGATGGTCTGAATGAGTCATGCAAGACCCCTTTTCAATGGAAGCCTGAGGAGAAAAGCTGCACAAAATTACACATTGTCAGATTATTATTCAGTTTTATACAATAGCAAAGTGTGATTTCATTCTGATACATGAAATGGTTTTATTGTCTAACTTCATTAAGTGGTTATAACTGGTATTTTAAAAGTTAATTTTTTTCAGACTGAAAATGAATGGTACGCAAAACATGTTTGTACTTTTATAATATAGTGGAGTTTTATTTATGCATTTATTTATTTGTTTATTTAATTGTTTATTTATTTATTTCATTTTGCAAACCAGGCAGTTAATCTGTTTTAGTCATAATCTGAGACAAAAGCTAACTTATGTTATACAGAAATATATTATTTACATTGAGAAAGAGTATAACAATTGTAAAATGCAAGTGAACACTGTGAGACAAAATAAAGAATGTAAGTACATAAGCAGAAACATAAATTAATACATTTTACATGTATATATCTTACATGCAAGAGAGCATATACTCTATTTATATGTAAAACAAATACATGTAAAATGTAAAAACTACACATATAGAGTGCATTGGACCCCATTATAATGTCACAATGGTAATGCTACTCAATGCTAGAAGTCTAAACCTCAAAATGTACTCTCTTGAGGCACTCCTAAAAATGGAAAACATCGATATCTGTGCAGTAACTGAGACCTGGTTCAAGGCTCCAGAGAGCACCCCTGCAATACCAGGCTACAACTCTTTCCATACTTTTTGGCCACAAAACTAAGACTGAAACACTAAAGGTGAAGGAGTGTCCATATTCACCAAGGATATTCACACCTCCAGGCTAGTTGCCCAACACAATGCATCTGAAATTCTACAGGTGCAACTTCTTCTTCTTCTTTCGGCTGCTCCCGTCAGGGGTCGCCACAGCAGATCAACTGTTTCCATTTCTTCCTGTCCTCTGCATCTTGCTCTGTCACACCAGCCACCTGCATGTCCTCTCTCACCACATCCATAAACCTTATCTTAGGCCTTCCTCTTTTCCTGTTACCTGGCAGCTTCATCCTTAGCATCTTTTTCCCAATATACCCATCATCTCTCCTCAGCACATGTCCAAACCAATGTAATCTTGCCTCTCTGGCTTTGTCTCCAAGCCTTCCAACCTGGGCTGACCCTCTAATATACTTATTCCTAATCCTGTCCATCCTTGTCACACCAAGTGCAAATCTTAACATCTTCAACTCTGCCATGTCAAGCTCTGACTCCTGCCTTTTTGTCAGTGCTACTGTCTCCATCCCGTATAACATAGCTGGTCTCACTACCCTCTTGTAGACCTTCCCTTTCACTCTTACTGGTACTAGTCTGTCACAAATCACTCCTGACACTCTTCTCCACCCACCCCATCCTGCCTGTACTGTCTTCTTCACCTCTCTTCCACACTCACCTTTACTCTGAACTGTTGATCCCAAGTACTTAAACTCATTCACCTTCGCCACTTCTACTCCCTGCTTCCTCACCATTCCTCTATCCTCCCTCTCATTCACACACATATATTCTGTCTTAGTCCTGCTGACCTTCATTCCTCTTCTCTCTAGAGCATATCTCCACCTCTCCAGGGTCTCCTCCACCTGTTCCCTACTCTCACTACAGATCACAATGTCATCTGCAAACATCTTAGTCCATTGAGACTCCTGTCTGATCTTGTCTGTCAACCTGTCCATCACCATTACAAATAAGAAAGGGCTCAGAGCTGATCATTGATGTAATCCCACCTCCACCTTAAACACATCTGTCACTCCCACCGCATACCTCACTGCTGTCACACTACCCTCGTACATATCCTGTACCACTCTTACATACTTCTCTGACACTCCCGACTTCCTCATACAATACCACAACTCCTCTCTAGGCACCCTGTCATATGCTTTCTCTAAATCCACAAAGACACAATGCAACTCCTTCTGACCTTCTCTGTACTTCTCCATCAACACTCTCAGAGCAAACATCACATCTGTAGTGCTCTTTCCTGACATGAAACCATACTGCTGATCACTAATCATCACTGCCCTTCTTAACCTAGCTTCCACTACATTTTCCCATAACTTCATGCTGTGACTGATCAGTTTAATCCCTCTGTAGTTACTACAGCTCTGCACATCACTCTTATTCTTAAAAATCGGTACCAAAACACTTTTTATCTATTCCTCAGGCATCCTCTCACTTTCCAAGATTTCATTAAACAATCTAGTTAAAAACTCCACTGCCATTTTACATAAACACCTCCATGCTTCCACAGGTATGTCATCTGGACCAACAGCCTTTCCATTCTTCATCCTCTTCATAGCTATCCTTACTTCCTCCTTGCTAATCCACTGCACTTCATGATTCACTATCCGCACATTATCCAACCTTCTCTCCCTCTCATTCTCTTCATTCATCAACCCCTCAAAGTACTCTTTCCATCTGCTCAACACACTCTCCTCACTTGTGAGTACGTTTCCCTCATTATCCTTTATCACCCTTACCTGCTGCACATCTTTAGTAGCTCAGTCCCTCTGTCTAGCCAATCAGTACAGGTCCTTTTCTCCCTCCTTAGTGTCCAACCTTTTATACAACTCTTCATATGCCTTATCCTTAGCCTTCGCCACCTCTCTCTTTGCCATGCACCTCATCTCCTTATACTGTTGTCTACTTTCTTCATCTCTTTGACAATCCCATTTCTTCTTCACCAACCTCTTTCTCTGTATACTCTCCTGTACTTCTTCATTCCACCACCAGGTCTCCTTGTCCTCCTTCCTCTTCCCAGATGTCACACCAAGCACCCTTCTAACCATGTCTCTTATTAGCTCTGCTGTAGTTACCCAACTATTTGGTAACTCTTCACTGCCACCCAGTGCCTGTCTTAACTCTTCCCTGAACATCACCTCACAATTACCCTTTTTCAATTTCCACCATTTGATCCTTGGTGCTGCCCTCACACTCATCCTCCTCTTCTTGATCACCAATGTCATCCTACAAACCACCATCCTATGCTGCCTAACTACACTTTCCCCTGCCACCACTTTACAGTCTCCACTCTCCTTCAGATTGGCCCTTCTACATAAGATATAATCCACCTGTGTGCATCTTCCTCCACTCTTGTATGTCACCCTATGCTTCTCCCCCTTGTTAAAATACATATTCATCACAACCATGTCCATCCTTTTCACAAAATCCACTGCCATCTGACCTTCTGCATTCCTTTGCTTAACACCACCTACCCATCACTTCCTCATCCCCTCTGTTCCCTTCACCAATATGCCCATTGAAGTCTGCTCCAATCACCAGTCTCTCACCCTTGGGTACAGTCATCACCACTTCATCCAACTCACTCCAAAATTTTTCTTTCTCATCCATCGCACACCCAACTTGTGGAGCATATGCACTAACAACATTCATCATTACACCATCAATTTCCAGCTTCATAAACATCACTCTATCCAACACTCTTTTAACCTCCAAAACACTCTTAGCATACTGTTTCTGCAGGATAATGCCTATGCCATTTCTCCTCCTATCCACACCATGATAAAACAATTTGAAACTGCCTCTGATACACCTAGCCTTGCTCCCCTTCCATCTGGTCACTTTCACACACAATATACCAACTGTCCTTTGGTTCATCATATCAGCTAGCTCCCTTCCTATACCAGTCATACAGCCAACATTCAAAGTTCTGACCCTCACTATCACTAGCACAGTCCTAGCCTTTACCTGCCTTCGGGCATGCCTTCCGCCTGTTCTCCTCCTTCGGCCAACAGTAGCCCAATTTCCGCCAGCACCCTGTTGGCCAACAGTACTGGTGGCGGTTGTTGTTAACCCAGGCCTCGACCGACCCGGTATGAATTTCTGTACAGTTTTCTGCATATATGATGTGACACAATTTTACACCGGATGTCCCTCCCCATTTACCTGGGCTTGGGACCGGCACAAAGAAATGCACTGGCTTGTGCATCCCCAGTGGCTGGGTTTCTCCAGGTGCAAGTAACACTAGGTAAGACTGCAATCCAAATTGTAGCTTGCTACAGATCCCCCACCATGCCCCAAGATTCTCACTACACCTTTCCAAACATACTGGAAAATATTAAGATACAACCAAACACCCTAATACTGGGTGATTTCAACTATCCTGCCATTAACTGGGAAAACTACTCGGGTACCAACTCCTTTTCCCAGTGGTTCTTGGAATTCATAAATTCCAATGCCCTGGATCAACTAATCCATTGTCCCGCCAGGGGCTCCAATATTCTAGACCTGGTCATTACCAACATGGGAGATAGATGCTCCACACCAGTGGTCACCCCCTCATTGGTCAAGTCTGACCATAAGCAAATCAACCTTGACATCCACATCCCACCCCCACCCCTCAGTAAGGAAACCTCCTTAAAAAACTTCTCCAAAGCCAACTTCATGCTACTGAAATCAGAAGTGACAAACTTCATGACACCCATGCAGACGGGATCTGAAAGTTCGACTGCAGAATCCTACACTAAGGCACTGTGCGAGCACATCCACTCATGCATGAATCATGTCATCCCAAATAGAACCAAGATGCTCTTCTCCAAAAAAAGGAAGCCAATCTGGTAGTCCCCTGCTATAAACAAACTATACAACAGAAGGAAGAAACTGTTGAAGAAAAGAGGAAAATCCCAAGATGCAAAAAACTCCCTCACCAGCCTCAGTAAGAAGTTGAGATCCCTCATAAAATCCTCAAAAGCTAGTTACAAAAATAAAATTGCCAAAGTTTCCAAAGACAACCACAAGGCATTCTATAGTTATGTCAAGAATCTAAATGGCAATGCTCAGATTTTCTCTGAGCTACAACAGAATGGCATTAAATATACTGATCCCAAGGATATTGCCAATATCCTGGTAGATCGATTTAGTGCCAACTTCACCCCCCCTCTCACCCCCTAAAAGGGCCCATCTCAATACCAAAAGGTTGCCAAATTCCGGTAATCACAGCCACACAGTTAGAAACCGCACTCTCCAAAGCTAAGAATACATCATCCATGGGACCACATGACATCCCAGGCTGTGTACTACATGAACTACAAAACGAACTGGCACCTCACCTAAGTGTCATGTTTAATCATAGCCTCACCTCAGGCTTCATGCCCACTGAGTGGCACACAGCTACAGTTATCCCACTCCACAAGGGGGGATCCGCTTGGATCCAGGGAACTACCGTCCCATCAGTCTGACAAGCCTGATCTGCAAAGGCATGGAACACATTATCACGGAACTTATAAACAAAGACATTGGCAACCTTCAAACACTGGACTTCACCCAGTTTGGGTTTGTGAAGGGCCAATCTTGTCTTCTGAATCTGATTGACTTCTTCGAATCAGTCTACAGAGCTGTAGACAAGGGTAAGGTGGTCCACACAGCCAATTCCTTGCCCAAATACTGATGATACTGATCTTGCAACCCAATTTAACTCTTTCTTCATAGACTCTATTTCCAAACTTACCAGCTCTTTTTCAAACAACAATACTCCTCCAACCTGCATTTCCTCTCAGCTATCTTCCCCTACAACTTCTACCACTCCTCCTCAAGCTCTTTCATCTCTAACTTCTCCCACATCACCTCATACTTCTCCTCCCCCACCTTCCCCCACTCATTTCACAACTCCACCTTTCCTCATCAAACCTATTCCTACATCCACCATAAAAAACTCCTGCGAAACTAAAACCATGCACCAGTGCCCCTGATAACATTCCATCATACTACCTTAGTATAGATGCTGAAGCCATTGCCCTCCCTGTCAGTATCCTAATTAACCACTGAATCCAAGAAAATTTTGTTCCTCTAATCTGGAAAAAAGCCTGCATCATTCCCCTGCACAAAGGTGGAACCAATACTAATATTTCCAACTTCCGTCCTATCGCCATCCTTTCTCCCATTTCAAAACTCCTGGAGAAATGTATCCATCTTCAACTCCTTCCACATCTTCTGGATAACAATCTACTAACTCCTACACAGCATGGATTCAGACCCCATCATAGTACTATGACTGCCCTCCTATCCTTCCTTGAAACTGTGAACAAAGCTAAGGACTCTGGCCTCATTGTATCTACCATCCTCCCCAATCTCTCTAAAGCTTTCGATACTATCTCTCATAACCTCCTTCTTACTAAGCTTTCTAACCTAAACCTTTTTCCCTCTTCCCTCTGTTGGTTTACTAGCTACCTCTCCAATCGGCAACAAGCTGTCAAGTGGAAAAAAGCCACCTCCTCCTTCCTTGACACACCCACAGGTGTCCCACAAAGCTCTATTCTGGGCCCCCTCCACTTCAATATTTTCATTAATGACTTTTTCCGCTCTATCCCCCTTGCAAATATTATTCAATATGCTGATGACTCCACTATCATCTGTGCTGCCCCATCCATCCCAACTCTCTTAAAACTAACTCAAGTTGCCTTCTCCACCACAGAACAATGGATGAAAGAGAACCACCTTGCACTCAATGCTACTAAAACCAAGCTTATGATATTCTCCCCCTTCAAAACTAATAACTTTGACAGAAATTTATTCTCCATCACCAGCCAGAACAATACATGTCTCGAGCTGGTATCTGAAGCTAAACTACTCGGGATTCAAATTGATGACAAGCTGAAATTCAACTCCCATCTACTCCTAAATATAAAAAAAAAAAACATCAAAAGCTAGGCATGCTCTACCGCCACCATCGGTTCCTCACCTCTATTACCAAAATTACTCTCTCTACCACATTTCTCCTTCCCTCCCTTCTCTATGGCACCCCTCTTCTAACAAACCTACAATCTTCTCTGAAATCCAAACTATCATCTTGCTACAATAAAATAGCCAGATTTGCAACCAGCAGCAAATCCTCTCCTCATCACTGTGAACCTCTCCAAAAACTCAACTGGCTAGAGCTACCCCACTACCTCTCCTACACTCAACTCACCTATGCACATAAACTCATCTTCCAGCCAGCACTCTGTCCCTCTCTTTCAACTACCTTTAAAATGCATCAAACACAAAGACTTCTAAGATCTAACAATCAAAACCTCATAGAGGTCTATAGACCCATACACGCTCCAGGACAACACCTCCTGTCCTTCTCACTAGCACGCCAATGGAACTCCCTTCCCCCATCCATCCGTACAATTGCTAGCCTCCCACACTTTAAAAAATGACTACACTCTCATCTAACATCCTCATGGGAATGCTCCTGCTCACATCCTTCATAACCTACCCTACTTCCACCACTACTCCTCTTTCTTTTTCCATTCCCAGCTAGCAAATTCATGCTTGCTTCCACCATTCAACTCCTCACTTGTACCAAGTAATTAAAAAAAAAAAAAAACACAATACTATTTCTTTTTATATTTCGCCTCTATTACTTGTTTTGTTCGATACTTATGTTTTTCTCTATATAATCTATGTATTGAAATTAATCTTTGTATTTTATGTATTGTGTAACATAATCTTTGTATAATCTGTATGTGGAGCTTTTCTCCCCAGGACTCCATTGAAAACGGGTTCTTTGGGCCCAATGGACTATCCTGGTTAAACAACAGCAAATAAATAAATAAATAAATAAAATAAATATCTTGACCTTGCCAAGGCCTTCAACACCATCCCCCACTCTGGAATCATAGATAAACTTACTAAGCTGGGCATAAATCCCTACGTCACTCGATGGGTTGCCAACTGGCTTACTGACAGAACCCAGACTGTAAAAGTAGCCGACTCCAAATCCAGCTCCAGACAAGTGACAAGTGGAGTACCTCAGGGTTCATTCCTGGGACCACTCTTGTTTGGCATCTACTTCTCTGAAGTACAGGCCAACGCTAAGTGACTCTGGCTAACAAAGTTTGCAGATGACTGCAAACTGGGAGCCATTATTAAATCCCCAAATGATGTGGATATTCTACAAAAGGGCCTTACAGAAACAGATGCCTGGTGCTAGAGCCATGGGCTCAAGCTTAATGCCAAGAAATGTATAGTTATCCCCTTTGGAAAAAAACATGTACCCATGAATTATCACATAGGCAGTACACTAAACATCGAAAGTGTGATGAGGGACTTAGGGACACAGGTGGACAGTGGTCTCACTTTCGATAACCACATCGCCACAACACTCAGCAAATCCTTCTATGTGGCACACCTCATCACTAAGGGCTTTTGATCCAGAAAAAAGGAGGTCATTATCCCACCGTACTCATCCCTCATTAGACCCATTATAGAGTATAGTGCCCCGTTTGGTATGTACCTCATAAGACATCTGCAACAGCTGGAAAGGCCACAGAAATACCTCACTAAAAAAAATCACAGGCCTAAAGCAGATGCTATATGCTGACCATCTAAAAAAACTCCAGCTATACTCTGTGGCATATTGTCTACTCAGAGGCGATCTCTGCTTAACATACAAGGCCATGTCAAACCCTGAGCTGTTGGATATGCTCCACTTAAAGAAATCCCAGTCCCTCAGAGCCATACGCTCCAGGGATCTAAACCTTGTCATCACAATGAACAAAACATGCTGGAGGGATAGGTTCCTGACCCAGAGACTCCCCATACTCTGGAATAGACTGCCCATACATGTCAAGCAGAGCGCCTCATTGGCCCTCTTCAAAAGAAACCTTGACAATTAGATGGGAGATAGGAAATTCTCCCTGGGGATCATGTTAGTCGCCCTGCTAGACAGGGGTCCAGAGAAGTAAATATTGTGGGAAGAAATATCCAGGAAATTGTTATGGCTAGGCTTGTATAGGCCCTAGGGCCGATAGCCTAGTACCAACCTATGAACCTATGAACCTATGAACGTGTGCAGTATATTTCAATATAGTATTTGTAAGTATGCAGTAATCCTGTCTGGAGATGCTCAGTTGCATAGAAAAGATGGAGGGATGTACTCTATATGAAGCCAATATATTTCAATAAATATTGATAAAGTGGATGATTTAAAAGCAGATAGAGGGATTCATTAATTAACCTTTGTCAATACAGCATTTGAATTTTGATTGATTAGTTAGATAATACTTAAGTTGCTTTCTGAACTGTGTGAAGTTACTTATTTTCTGTAATTCTGCAAGTAATAATTTCTAGGTGATAGCAGCAAGTTTAGAGACAACCTTTTCACCAGCTAAAAGATCGTAGGTGTCTGCTCTAGTAATTTTGCATCTTTCTGCTTGATAATTATATTTTCTGGCTTAACAATATTAACTAAGTAGAATTAATGGTTATAGGTTTTACATTGTTTTATGCTTTTTCAACAGTTCACTAGTTTGGCATTAGTACTTGATTTGGACTTTTCTTCTAAAAGCTGTTTATTTTCAGTGTCATTTTATAGATTAGCCTTATTAAATCATTACGACTGATGTTTATAATAAACAGAATCCTTGCAGCATTTGGTGACACTGTTGGGAACTAAAATCCTGTTTCTTTTTTTAGTTTTCATTGGCACCTCTTACTGTGCTACATAAACTGCTTCATGCATCCTTCAGCAGAACAAAACTTTACTTGCTCTATTCTTTCTGTTGACAACTAATGCATCTTACATAACCTTGCAACATTTTAACCAGTAACATGAATTTCAATCCAATCCAAGTAGCAGCTTTCTCAGCTAAGCAGTTCACAGAAGTTATGTAAATCCTATTTTTTGTTGGTCATTTTAAAATTGCCATGCTGCTCAGATCATATAAATGGATGGTTAATTGCATTGCAAAATGAGCGTGTTGTAAAATCCCTTCTTCTTTACATATGTATATCTTGTTTGGTGTAGAAAACATTATTTTTCCCCCAAGGTGATCTGTAGCTTGTTGAATGAACTTGTCACTTTTTTAACGAGCATAAAGTAGAATGCTCATTAACAAATGCTGTCTCAGAATCTTCTGTTAAATGCCTCTAACCTCAAAGCACACTTCCTGGGTACAAATATATGTTCAGATGTTCAGAGATAGACCTGGTTAAAGGACAGGGTTGGCTCCCTACTGCTTTCCCTGCTACTTGTTAAAGAATACTTTAGAATTCTTTCATAGTCCCAAAGCTCCTCAAGGGATGATGATGATCCCACCTGGCTTTCCATCAACAGTAGCAACAAATATAGTCCTCATTTAACTACTATAGCTGCCTACTCCCCCCTGCTGATGCTCCTTATGCTTTCTGTATTCCATTTCAGGTTATGGTGAAATGTGCCAGTCTCCTCATTCTGCATGATTTTAATATTAATCTGAGCCTCCAAGCTCAGATATAGGGGATCTCATTTCCAGCAACAGTCTCTCCTAGCTAGTCAAGTAACTCACTAGACCTAATTTAAAAACTGGCTACCACTCACTCCTAACAAATTACCTCAATTCCATCTCAGGCCTAGCTATTCAGACTCTCACCTTTGTATGTTCTTGTAGTATAAGATGTAAACCATTACATTCTCTCTCTCTCCCTTTCCACCCAGAATCCCAAAACAGAATTAATAATCTTGGAAATGAGCTCTCATAAACCAACTGGCTCCCATACCAACATGAACAAGAGGCCTCCACCCTTACTATCTCCTTCACTGACCATTTAGTTCATCTCCAAAATAAACACTTTCCAAAAATCTTCAGACTACTTAAACCCTAACTAAATCAATGGGCAGGATTCAATAAAACCTACATGGCTCGCTGAAACCATGTTCACATTGCTGCACAATGTGTCCACTATAGTGCACCAATTTGTATTTGGTAAGTGCCTCTATACAATGTGTAGAGCCGCACAGATATGGTAAACATTGTGGCATGCTAGTTACTGCCTAAAGAGCTGAGCTTTATGCTAATAAACCAATACAAGATGGCAGAGCTATTCAACAAGCTATAAAGCAGTTGTGCACACTTAGTGTAGCCTTTTGTTTTGTACTCCAAAAACATATTGTTATGGGCTGCTGCTGCTCTTCTACATGTGTATGTATAACAGGCTCAAGTCTATGCTGCTGCTGCTGCTGCTGCTGCTGATAGACCTTGGGCAAGGAGGACCCCGTTTAACTTTTCATGGTCTGCATGAGGTGGAAATAGTAGAGTGCTACAGGGTGGATAGAGACACACTCCAGGAACTCTGCAACTGCTGTCGTCCTCACCTGAGAACAAGGGCAGTCCTAGGGGAGCCAATACTTGTGGAGGTCAAGGTATGTGAAGCACTTAGAATATTAGCCACAGGAACTTTTCAGTGACCCACAAGGGACATGCTGGGAGTGTCACAGGCACTGGGATCCTACACCAATTTCTAAATTCTATGCTACAGCATGTCTGTGACTATATATATTTCTCCTAAGTACAAGGAGAGAGCTAGAACTATGCAGGAGTTCAACTCCAAACACACGTCTCTGAAGTCTTGGGTGCCATAGACTGCATGCACATTGAGATTAAAGCATCACTTGGGTAACAAGGAAGGGTCTATATCAATAGAATGGGTTTTCACTCCATTAACTGCCAGTTTATGTGTAATGCTAGGGGAATCATCCTAAGTATGTATGCTGGCAACCCCGGCTGTTACCAAGACTCCCATATCTGGCACACCTTACAGCTGTACCAGAGGTTTTCCAGGGGTAATGTCCCACAAGGTCATTTACTGGGGGTACCAGTTATGCACGCAAACCATGGCTGATGATGCCCACCAGAAATGCACACACATCCACAGAGGAACACTATAATGAGGCACATGCTCAAAGAAGAAATATCATAGAGTGTGTGTTTGGACTGATGAAGTCATGGTTTCAGTGCTGAGATACATAATGAGGGATCTGCAGTACAATCCCAGTATCTGTGCTGATATTATCACAGTCTGTGCTATCCTACAGAACATCATCCTGTGAAAACAGCTGCAGAAGGAACACCAAGGGCTAGGACGAAACATTTCACCACCATTGGCATGGTCACCACATCCACACATAGTTGAGGAGTCAGAGGGGGAACCCCCAGCTCATGTTGGTGTAGGTAGACTAGGCATGCACAACTTGCCCTCATCCTGGCCAAGAGGCAATGGATAGCTCACATTTTCACCACCTAAGGGGTACACCTTTCATCCTATGCACATACTTAGATAAAATTGATGTCAGGCAACACTCACAACCTTTACTTGCCCATGTAATGGCTGTGTACTGCTAGCATCAGACAGAGTCAGCCATGAATAATAGCAGTTGTAACTGCAGAACCATCAAGGTAAGTTCTGAACCTGTAATAGCAAATAATGTGTAAGAACATGAATGCATGGCAGATATCTACATACTGTTGCATGTAAACGTACCTAAGTAAAATGTGTGTGAGTTGGCCAGCAATAATACCAATATGTGACAGGACTGTAATATATATTTATGTAGTTTATCAAATGACATGCCTCATGCATCTAAAACAACCAGTAGAGAAAAAGCAGTCCAAAATCTACTTATCCCATCATTCTCACAAATAGCCTGCAGTAGAAATAATTTCAAGATAGGAATCACAACACTAAAATGGTGTAATAATTCAGAAAAAAAAATCCAGATAACATCACCAGTACATATCCTAAGCACTCATTTAGCTATCCACCCTGTGCATCAGACATGTACATATGTAACCCTGAATCCAAAAGATAGAAACGCGGTTATGGCATGGCTATCATCATTTGCACATGGTAATAGTGGTGGTGGTAGGTGGGTGAGGGGGGGGGGGTGAGGCCAAGGTTGACACCAAAGTTGTGAGTGTGTGGAGTAAGAAACACAGGTAGGCAGGAATATAGATAATATAAAAGGCACAATGAAGCAGGATGACCTGCAACCCTCATTAACGCCTCATGTAGCTGATGTGTGTAAAGGTCTGTATATGTACTCTGTGTAAAATGTGTGTGTGAGTTTCCAAATGAACATAACCAAGCTCTGTGATAGCAGTACATCCTGTAATGCCGGACAAGTGTGAGCCATGTATGGTAGATGTATCAGTTCAGCTTCATTGCCCCCAGCTGCAAGAACTGGCTCTGCCAGGAGTTGCACTGGCATATTCATAGCCATGGTCAGATGTGGTGGTGTTACCTGAATATGAGCGATGTCTGCTGAATGAGCTCTCCTCACAACTATGCTCAGGTCCATGATCCTGTGGCCTACCACATTTGGGTGTAGACACCTCAGTCATTGATACATCAGTGAAGTAGTGTCACTACAGCAGAGGGATCAGGCACAGCCACTTCAGCTAACACCAGTTGATGTTGCAGATCTACAGCCATGTGGATGCTGTCCCCCTCCTAGGAGACATTCCATCGCAAACACTGCCTGTTTCAGTATGGCATCCATCCGATCCATTGAATCATTGCATTGGACACACAGTGGAGCAGTCACACAGGTCAGATTGTGCCACACCTAGAACCCTAACAGTGTCCTTGGAGACCCTAATGGTACATGCCTGTGCCTCCACTATGGCCCTATAAATATGTCAAGTGGCACGTAATGACCCACTGGCATCAGGTGGAGGGTAGACACCAGGCATCTTCCGAGCACCCTTACCAACTCTCCTGCATGCACCTTGACCATCCTTTGGGTATGGCCAGAGACATCTGGAACTGAAACCACAGTACCCTCACTACCCTGATCAACCATGTCACCCTCAACCTGTCCACTATCTGAGGGCTCAGTGGAATGGGTAAGCATAGGCACACTAATGGTGTCTGAAGGAAATTCAGGGGATGTGTGAGTCACAACTTCATTGTCAGGCTGAATCTCTGCACCCCCTGACTGTGCATCCATTTGGTCACCATCATTATCAGTACCTACCAATACTCTGATATCAGGTGGTAGGAGGTCCTACATTTCCATTGTCCTGATCACCTGTGATAATAAGCAGCAAACACAGGAATGGAATTACTACTCCCCTAAATATTAACCCGAAATATCTGAACTAAAAGTAACAATGGTCACACAGCTCTAGATGGTACAGCAATACAGACACTCATTATACCCTCCTCAGTCTTACAGATAATATATCTAAATAATGCTTAGTAATAAGAAAAAAAACATTTGCTTACTGAGTGCAGATGTCTCAGCACTTTGCAGGGAGGATGGCCTGGAAAAAATGAAGCAATGAAAGGATGGCTATTAATCATCACAATGGGAATAATACAGGAACAATAAATAAACAATCAGTTATTTTCCCTGTAAGAAATGCATCTAATTAAAACTTGTCTGTGCTGCCCCCCACCTCCATGTCTATTGTCTCACTCTCTTGAATAACTATGAATTATCAATAGGAACAGATATAAAGCATATATCACAATTTAGATTCGCTACTAGCGTGTGGCTGCTGAGCTTCCCTGGCTTTTATCCTCTATTTACATTCTGTTCTCACTACCTTTACCTAATCTTTTCTGCTACTGGTTGTGCCCCGTTGGACATTCAAGACCAACAACTTTCAACTACCATACCCTGTTTGTCCTACTCCACCCTGGGAAACAAAAGTAGTCCTTGAACTGTACTTCAAGATAACTACAGAACTGTTCTCACTACCTTTACCTAATCTTTTCTGCTACTGGTTGTGCCCCGCTGGACATTCAAGGCCAACAACTTTCAACTACCATACCCTGTTTGTCCTACTCCACCCTGGGAAACAAAAGTAGTCCTTGAACTGTACTCCAAGATAACTACAGAACTGTTCTTACTACCTTTACCTAATCTTTTCTGCTACTGGTTGTGCCCCGCTGGACATTCAAGACCAACAACTTTCAACTACCAGACCCTGTTTGTCCTACTCCACCCTGGGAAACAAAAGTAGTCCTTGAACTGAACTCCAAGATAACTACAGAACTGTTCTCACTACCTTTACCTAATCTTTTCTGCTACTGGTTGTGCCCCGCTGGACATTCAAACCAACAACTTTCAACTACCATACCCTGTTTGTCCTACTCCACCCTGGGAAACAAAAGTAGTCCTTGAACTGTACTCCAAGATAACTGCAGAACTGTTCTCACTACCTTTACCTAATCTTTTCTGCTACTGGTTGTGCCCCGCTGGACATTCAAGACCAACAAGTTTTAACTACCATACCCTGTTTGTCCTACTCCACCCTGGGAAACAAAAGTAGTCCTTGAACTGTACTCCAAGATAACTACAGAAGTATGTCAAACGAGATTCTACCTCCCTCCTCTTTCTAATGATTTTGTTGAATAACTTGCTATGTCTGTAGTGTAAACCTACAAGAATAGCCAGCAGCCATACCCCCCTCTACTTTGCTTTTCTTCTTCTCTACTTTGCTTTTTCATACTCTGAAGCCCCCACCCAGATTATCCTAGTCTTTTTGTAGCTATTTCTTTTCAAACCTTTCTGAATTTCTTATAACCTCCAATCTTCTCCTGTGGTCTCCACTCTGTGCTATATCTGTTCTTATCCACTAGATGGCAGTCTTTACCTGTCTCTAACACTTCTCTCACTGTTTTTCCACCTATAGATTTATATTCCCTTAGTCTGTCACTCGCCACTTCTTCTTCACTCATATCCCAGTCCGTATTCATCCTACAGCCTGTCTATTTACATTACTAACATCTACACATCTCTTCCTCTACATCCTGCTTACCTTCCTTTATACTTACTCTCAACTTTACTGATTGTTTTCCTCACCATCCTGCTGCTGTGTCTGTACTTTAGGTCTGAGCCCTTCTCTTGTCTTTTGGGTCATAGCCCTACTTGCCTGCATTAACCCTTGTTCTTCTATACTTACTCTCCAGTCTGTATTGTCCCCTCCTTTTTCTTTGCTTTCCCTCTCCTTCTCCCCCACTGCTGACTCGTTTCCTGCCTATTAGAGACCTTGGACTCTGCTCTTACCTCTATTTCCTCCATCTCCCTCAGTGCCTACTCGTTTCCCACCTAATACATCCTTGGAATTTGATCTCAAACTCTAGACATTCCACGCTCATCCTCTACTTTCACCACTAACTCCTCCCTCCTACTCTATGACATCCGCCCCAAACCTATCAAAAGGAACCGGTTTCTGGTGGCGCCATCTTTAGATTCACTACTAGCGTGTGGCTGCTGAGCTTCCCTGGCTTTTATCCTCTATTTACTTTGTAAGTTTGCTCTCATTTTTACATAAGATTTATGCTTTCACTCTGAATTATCTATGTTTTTGCCATGCGTCATTGTTGTGTTCCATAGCACAAATTTGTAATTGCTCCTACTCTGTTTAATAGCTTTGCTTATTTCTGTTTTATATGCCCTTTATCTTTTGTCTTGTATTACTGTTGCGATCTGTAGCATAGCTTTGTGTTTGCCTTTACTTAGAGTCTATCGCATTAATTACTTTGTTTTACATGCCCTCCATGTCGCATTTCACGCGCCTGAAAAGAACCATTTAAATACCTGGATTCATCGCGCGTCTGAAAAGAACCATTTAAATACTTGGATTCTTAACTGCGCTTCCAAATACTTAATGCTGGCATCGCATGCTCTAACTACAACAATAACCCTCCATCAGCCCAACAGCTTCGCTCCGCTTTGCTTTTGCTACCCTGGCTCGGGTATCCTGCTCGCATTATTTGCCCAAAATCAGCGAGGAACACCTTTTGCTCCTCTGCACACTTAAACCGGTAAAAGTGCCTTCTGCATTGTAATTGGCTCTACCCTGGCTCGGAGGTTTGAAACTCACTCATAAATGCTATTAGGTGACCTGAACTCTTGCGCAGCAGATATTTTTTATTAAGAAGCGAAGTTTTCTCCTGACCCTAACACAGGGGAACTGTACCACTAAGTTTGACATGTTTTTCCTCTTTTGGATCCATTGTCATATCACGCTAAGTGTTTGACCTGCCTACCCATGGCTTGTCCCTGGTGCGACTGAACTTTTGGCTTTTTAGCTAAAACGCTACACAAAGGAACAACTATACAACTAATCCTGTGTTTGCCTGGTGATAAGGCTTATATCTTAAACCTGCCATGTGTTCCTCTGCATCGTCTTAATCTCTCACATTATGTGGTTTCACTCTAACAGGAATAGCTTATTAACAGATTGTAACCCTAGTTACAATGCAGCCATCAGCATTGGAAAGAGATACGTGTAATTGTTTTTGTGCCTATCCCCCTTTAAGGCATTCTACCTAATGCTGATAACTAACTACAATGATTTTACTGTAACTGCTTATTTTTATTTTAAAATGCCTACTCCCTAACTGCAATTTTTTTTTTTTTTTTTTTAAACTAAGCTACCTTATTGCCTAAAGAAACTGTTCATGTTACTGTGGCTGCAATGTCTTTTGTATTTATCTGTACTGTTTCATTGACGTAGTAAATGTTCATTTTGCTGTGCCTAGTTCTAGAAGACATTTCACATGTTGTTGATTTCTCATGTTTTCGAACCAGCATTGCTCCTAATTTGTTGACTAGCCTGCATCTTTTTCAGTTATTTACTGTGCTTATTTAATTACAATCTACTCCCTTTTTTTTGTTTTTCCCAGCTGTTCTCACTACCTTTACCTAATCTTTTCTGCTATTGGTTGTGCCCCGCTGGACATTCAAGACCAACAACTTTCAACTACCATACCCTGTTTGTCCTACTCCACCCTGGGAAACAAAAGTAGTCCTTGAACTGTACTCCAAGATAACTACAGAAGTATGTCAAACGAGGTTCTACCTCCCTCCTCTTTCTAATGATTTTGTTGAATTACTTGCTAGGTCTGTAGTGTAAACCTACCAGACTAGCCAGCAGCCATACCCCCCTCTACTTTACTTTTCTTCTTCTCTACTTTGCTTTTTCCTACTCTGAAGTCTTTTTGTAGCTATTTCTCTTCAAACCTTTCTGAATTTCTTATTACCTCCAATCTTCTCCTGTGGTCTCCACTATATGCTATGTCTGTTCTTATCCACTAGATGGCAGTCTTTACCTGTCTCTAACACTTCTCTCACTATTTTTCCACCTATAGATTTATATTCCCTTAGTCTGTCACTCGCCACTTCTTCTTCACTCATATCCCAGTCCGTATTCATCCTACAGCATTCATCCTACAGCCTGTCTATTTACATTACTAACATCTACACATCTCTTCCTCTACATCCTGCTTACCTTCCTTTATACTTACTCTCAACTTTACTGATTGTTTTCCTCACCATCCTGCTGCTGTGTCTGTCCTTTAGGTCTGCCCCGCTATGCTTCCCTACCCTACCCCCAAATCTCACCCACCCCCAGTACCTCTACATTTATTCCTACCCTGGATCCCCTCCCCTTCCTCTGAGCCAATCATATCACTACTCCTCCCCCTCCCATCATTGACCAGTTAACCAATCCCTCCCCTATCTGTATCCTTCTCCTTCCTGTGCTCTCTTCTATAACCCTATTCCCTTTTCACTTAATCCTCCTTCTCCTTCCTGTACTCTCAACTTTAACCCTATTCCCTTTTCACGTAATTTTTCACCTATAATTCTACTGCCTCCTCTTAATTTTCTCCACCCTAGTTAAGAATGACTCCTCCACTCTTACATACACTTCTTATCTCTTCTATAAGCATTCTTCTCCTAGCAACTACCCTCAATGCCACCTCCTATTCCTCTTTCAAATTACCCCCCTTTTTCTCCTCCCATACCTCTACTACTCTCCACCATCCCAACTTCATCTCTTCCCACTTTCACAACATATCCCTCTCGCTAATACAACCTAACCCACTTCACTATTTTAAACTAAAACATCTTGTCTATTCAACAAAGCATCTTTCACCAAAAGTAATACTTTTCTACACACAAACGACAAGTTACAAACCAGAGGTCTGGCTTCTCTCTTCCTCTAGCTGCCTTGTCCTAGCAGGAGACATTCACCCCAACCCTGGACCAAAGACTAATGGCAATCACCCTCCCCCTATCTCTCCAAATACTTCCAACCATAAATACCTCAAGCTAATTACCATTAACACCCAGAGTGTAAAAAACAAAATAGCACTCTTTCATGCTTGGCTATTTCATACTACTCCAGATATAGTAGCAGTCTCAGAGACATGGTTACAACCCCACATTACTGACTCTGAGATTTTACCCCATGGCTTTCAAGCGCTCAGATGTGACCGCCAAAATAAAAAAGGAGGAGGAGTAGCCTTAATCTATACTAGCCTACTGAATATCTCTCCTTACCAAAACCCTATTCCTCAGTTCAGCAATGCTGAACTAGTCATAGGAATTCTTAAACTGAATAACTATAAAAGTATTTGTGTCATGGCCATCTATATCCCCCATGAAAAAAATACTACCACTCTAGAAAACATTCTTCTGTGGGCCTCTGCTAATATTAAACTTGAAACATAAATATTAGGTGATGTGAATATTGACTGGAATAGAATCAACAGCAACAATCCCTCCCTATCTATCAATCGATCTTCTTAATTTCACTCAACTAATAAATGATATTACCAGACCTAATTAAAACAACCCCCCAGAGTCCACTCTGGACTGGATCTTAGTCTCTCACCCGAATAATATCTCATACTCTGGTTTATTACCAGACACCATAAGTGATCATCTCCCTGCTATCATTCACCGAACTACCCACTCCTCCCCTCACCAACACCAATATACCCATACTCACAATCTTACAAATTTTAACCCTTCTTTATTCTCTGAAACCCTAAAACTAACAAACTGGGACAACCTAAAAACTCTTCCTCTAGACAAAGCCATAGATTCCTTCAATAAAACCTTCCTGAGCATCCTAAATAGTCAAGCCCCACCTAGAATAAAACGAATAAAATCCAACTCCACACCATGGCTAACTAAAGACACCAAAACACTCATGCTACAAAGAGATAAAACCTGGAAACTTTATAACAAAAATAAACACCCTGTTACCTTCCAAAAATATAAACAACTCCGTAACTTAACCAAAAAGCTTGTTACAATGGACAAAAAAATCATATTTTGTTAAACTTCAGTCTACCCACTCCAAAAATCCCAAACAATTCTGGAACTCCATTAACTCTCTTCTGCATCCAGGTACCAAAATTAATCCCTGCCATGACGACAAAAAAACTGATACAGAAATCGCTACCCTCTTCAACTCCTTTTTTACTAACTCTACAGCTGAACTCACTAAGACCTTCCCCAACTAGGTCTCCTCCCTTCCTCTCAATCCTACTGCCCCTTCCTTTCATAAACCCCCCACTCCCAATCCTCCCCCAACTTTTTATCTAAAACCCATCTCAACCTCCTACATCAAAAAGCTACTCTCTAAACTTAAGCCATGCTCCAACGCCCCTGACAATATTCCCTCACTCTTTCTAAAGCTTGCCACAGATGGTATTGCCATTCCCATCAGCATTCTCATCAACAGATCCATACAGGAATCGTATGTCCCCAAATTGTGGCGGGCAGCCTATATCCTGCCCCTCCACAAAGGAGGCAAAAATAATAACATCTCCAACTTCTGACCCATAGCCATTCTTTCACCAATCTCAACGATCCTTGAAAAATGCATCTATCTCCAACTCATGCCCTTCCTCATAAATAATCAACTCCTTACCCCTA
This sequence comes from Protopterus annectens, assembly GCF_019279795.1. Lineage (NCBI taxonomy): Eukaryota > Metazoa > Chordata > Ceratodontiformes > Protopteridae > Protopterus > Protopterus annectens. The sequence goes on along the minus strand of NC_056733.1, from coordinate 1,625,524,071 downwards.
CCCAACATGGCTTCCGTCCTGGACATAGTACTATAACTGCTCTCCTCTCTTTCTTAGACATAATAAACCTTGCTCGTGACTCTGGAGATATTGTTTCCACCATCGCCCTTGATCTATCCAAAGCATTCGATACCATCTCTCATACCCACCTTCTGAATCATCTCTCTAACCTTAATCTCTCTCAAAATTGCCTTAACTGGTTCCACAGTTATCTCTCTAACAGATCCCAGGCTGTGAAATGGCAAACCAGTATCTCTACTTTCCTTCCTACCCCCACCGGGGTTCCCCAGGGGTCCATACTAGGACCCATGCTCTTTAATATATTTGTCAATGACTTTCACACCGCCATTCCTAACACTAAAATAGTGCAATATGCAGATGACTCCACTTTAGTCTGCTCTGCTCCTAGTCTCACTGAGCTCCAGACAATAACCCAATTGGCCTTTACAACTACCGAGCACTGGATGCTTCAAAACCATCTCTCACTCAATGCCAATAAATCCAAAATCCTTCTCTTCTTTCCCTCAAAAACTGTCACACTTGACAAGCAATCCTTCAATATCTTCAGCCACACCAACTCCTCTATAGAAGTTCTCCCCTTTGCTAAACTTCTTGGGGTCACTATCGATGAACACCTGAAATTCGATACACACGTCCAACTTAACATAAAAAAAAACATCAGAAGCTAGGTATGTTATATAGAAATGCTCACTTTCTCTCTCCATCTACAAGGCAAACTCTAGCTTCTACTTATTTACTCCCTTCACTATTGTACGGTACTCCACTTCTAACCAATCTTTCTGTTACCATCTCCTCAAAACTGGAAAGCTGCTACAACAAAATTGCTAAATTTGCTACTAAATCTAAACACTCCTCCCATCATTGCACATCTCTCAATATGCTAAAGTGGCTTGAGCTTCCTAACCACCTTGTCTACCTACAGCTTACTACGGCCCACAAAATAATCTTTAAACCTACTGCATGCCCCGCTCTTACTAATATCTTACAATTCTACACTCCAAACAGACCCCTTAGATCTGCCCAACAAAATCTTCTTTCTGTATATAAACCAAAATGTCCCCCTGGCCAGTTTCTCCTTTCCTATTCTCTAGCCAAAAAATGGAACTCCCTCCCTCCCTTGCTAAGAATCACTTCAAGCTTAGAACTCTTCAAATCCCTGCTCCACTTCCACCTCTCCCAAAAATGGAAATGTAATTGCATTCTTCCTACCTAACTCCTTCTAATATCACTTATACATTCACTCTCTCATGCACATGCTATTTGTTTTCTTTTCTTTCCCTACACCTGCATTGGTCAGAAATCTAAAGAATGCCCAAATGTAAATATTGTACATAGCTCTCTCTCCCCTCTCTCTGTTACTTTTCTCACTACTTTTTCTTCCTTACTTTGTGCTTCCTACCTAACCCCTCCTAATATCACTTATACATTTACTCCCTCATGCACTGGCTATTTTTTTTTCTTTTCTTCCCCACAACTTCCATGGTCTAAAATCTAAAGAATGTCCAGACATAAATACTGTAAATAGCTCTCTCTCCCTTCTCTCTGTTACTTTCCTCCCTACTTTTTCTCCCTTTCTTTGTGCTCCCCTTCAAATTGGTACAACACCAAATATAATTATACTTTCTTTTCTAAAACATTTTATAATTGTATGTCTAATTACATAAATGTATGTTTGTTTTAACTGTATGTAATAAGGAGCTTTTCTCTCCAGACCTAAATGTAAAACTCTATATTTGTTCTAATTGTATGTAATACAGAGCTTTTCTCCCCGGGCCTCCACTGAAAATGGGCCCTCTGAGCCCAGTGGACCTCCCCGGTTATCAAACTGGAAATAAATAAATAAATAAATAAATAGTAGCAGCCCAAATTATATTTTAGTCTATAAGACAATATAATGTTGCTGTATGTAAACCTACCTGGAATCTGCTTCTGGGACATACTTGGCCCCCAGCCACATCTGGACCAATATCAGTCACACAGTACAAAGGTTCCCCTGAGCTGTCAGGATCTCTGACAGTGGAGAGGAACATATTTGGTGTCTGTGGTGGCTCGGTAGCAGGACCACCCCCATAGCCAGCTGTTCTTGGGTAACTGCAGCCTCCCTCGAACATGCCAATGAAATCATGCCAGCAGCCCAATGCCATATCTAATCATAATTGTGGGTAAAGCCATGACCACCAACTCATTAACATCAGCAATGAACTGGTTATTAATTTGCTTTCTGGAAGTCATATTCCCCCAGCCTCTCTCAATTAGGAAGGCTCCATGGTGCCTCACAGCCTGGATGATAACTGCATTTTCAGCCTCACTAAAGGAGGGACTTTGTGGATTTGCTGTCTTGGATGCCATAATCATATGTAACATAAAATAGATAAAGACAAAACCCATTAATAGCACATAAGTAATCTATTTTCTCCAAAAAATAATCAGGCTGTGTACCCATTGTCAACATAAAGCCCTCAAAACCACTTAGAGTCTTAACCTTAACTTCTGTTCCAGCTTTCTCCTTTGCCAATTTACTAAAAAAAATTCTAAGCTTGTTTCCTCCCTTTCCTGTGAGTCTAGTCTAGATACAGATTTGCTGTATCCAGGACTGTTTGTAAACTCCTGAGCTCCCCCAAGCCTTTCTGTGTTGGAGGGAAGGGTTCTAGCTTATCAGCGGGAGTGATAAGCACAAGGTAGCCTATCTACCACAACAGGAGTGGTTTCTGGGCCAGATTTGTGGTTTATTGGCCTTTTGGACAGTTTCTTCCATCTCTTTCAACTTTCTGGCTTAAAAGCCTATGTTTGTGCTTGTTTCCCCCTTTCCTGTAACTAGTCTACTCCAGATAAAGATTTGCTGTGTCCAAGACTGTAAGCTTCTGAGCCTCCCAAGCCTTTCTGTGTTGGAGGGAAGCTTTCTTGCTTATCAGTGGGAGTGGTAAGCAGTTGGTAGCCTATTTACCACAAGATGAGTGGTTCCTGGCCCAGAAATTGCATTTTATTGGCCGTTTGGGCAGTTTTTCCATCTTTCTCAACTTTCCAGTTTAAAAGCCCACATTTGCTCTTGTTTCCCACCTTTTCTGTAACTAGTCTAGTCCAGATACAGACTTGCTGTATCCAGGACTGTTTGAAAGCTTCTGAGCAGTGCCATAGCCTGCTCTTCAACTTTTCCCTTAGATCTACTAGTTCTAACCTCTCCTGCATTTATACTAGCTTATTAGTCCAGCACTTTGCCAGACTTCTTGTAGCAATTATTGTAGCACACAAGTGCTACCAGCACTAAACGTTCTACAAGGAAACAGATCTAGCACTTATTATCAATGCCCACCCTGCCAGGCATGTCTAAAGGTCAGTTCCCTGTGCTTTCTCCTATTAACCTAGTGAACTTGGGCATCCTGAGGCAATGTAGCAACTGCCTCATGTACACTGACAACCCTCTCCTCTTACCTTCAAACACTCAGACTTGCAAGAGATTCACTTATGTATCCAAATTGGAAGCCATGTACTCTCCAGCCAAGACCTGAATAGCTGGTCAAGAGGAGAAGGTCAACACTTGCACCACACCACATGGAATACATAGCCCTCCGGAACACACACCAGCACTGCCTTCACATAAAAACACAAACCACACACCCACACTCACGAGGCTCTCAATAAAAATCTACCCTAGCAGTACAGCCCTTCAAGGCAGAAATGTACTCGACCACCACAACACAACACTAATCATGAGACACATATCTCTCCTAAATAGTGTGTCACTCAACCAAAGACCCTAAGGCAAAACAGCATGCCCAACACACTTGTCATAGGTGACTCAATAGTGAGGTACACTGATGTCCCACTCACTAGGTTGAATAAGGAGAAAGTAACAGTTAGCTGCCTGTCAGGTGCCAGGATCCGACACATAACGCATGCACTCAGGTCACTCAACAACAGGCACAATTATGACTCTGTCATTGTACATGTGGGTGTGAATGACCTGAGACGTACTTCCCTGGACTACATGAAAAAAGACATGGAGGAGCTCTTGGATTATGTAGCCCAGGCGGGTATGACCCTAGCCCTGAGCAGCATCCTACCATCACCTAGAATGATACCACTGTACAAGCAGAAAATGACTGATTTCAACAATTGGCTAAGATTCTGGTGTCATTCTAAGGGGATACAGTATCTGTCTGCCTGGGATGACATGATTGACAGACCTCGATACTTTGCCAGAGATGGCCTGCATCTATCACCCCTGGGCTTCCGGATACTGGCCAAGTCTCTTGCCACCCCTATAGTGCCTTTTTAGGCAGTTTTCAAATTACCACCGCAACAGCTACAAACAAATGCATTCTGAGGGTCATGTTGCTCAACGCTAGAAGTCTAAACCTCAAAATGCACTCGCTTGAGACTCTCCTTAAAATGGAGGACATTGACATTTGTGCTGTAACAGAGACCTGGTTCAAGGCAGCAGAAAGCACCCCTGCACTACCAGGCTATAACTCATTCCACACCTTTTGGCCCCAGAACTTAGACCGAAGCTCCAAAGTCGGTGGTGTCTCCATATTCATAAAGGATGCACACACCTCCAGACTGATAGCCCAGCATAACACATCAGAGATACTTCAGGTGCAGCTAACATTGGGTAGGACAGCAATTCAGGTTGTAGCCTTATATAGGTTCCCAACCATGTCCCAAGACTCACACTCCACATTCCTAAGCACCCTGGAGAATATTAGGGTCCAACCTAGCACTCTCTTACTAGGCGACTTCAACTACCCCTCCATTAACTGGGTAAACTACTCATGTACCAATACACTTGCCCAAAGTTTCCTGGAGTTCATTAATTCCAATGCCCTGGACCAGCTCATTCCTACCCTCACTAGAGGGAGCAACATCCTTGACCTGGTCATTACTAACATGGGCGACTGTTGCTCTACACCAATAGTCAGCTCCTTCCTGGTTGGATCTGACCACAAATTAATCACCTTGGAAATCCACATTCCTCCCACCTCCTCAGCAAAGATAAGCTAACTTTGAGATCCTAAAAACAGAGGTGGCTAACTTCATGGCACCCATACAAATGGAGAATAGTTGCCTGACTGCAGAATCATATACCAATGCACTGTACGAACACGTACACAAATGCATGGATCTCGCCATACCTAATAGAAAAAAGACACTCTCCTTCAAAAAGAGAAAGCCAATCTGGTGGTCCCCTGCCATAAACAAACTCTACAACAGAAGGAGGAAACTTATGCAGAATAAGGTGAAGTCCCAAGACTGGAAAAACTCCCTCATCTGCCTCAACAAAAAGTTGAGATCCCTCATCAAATCCTCTAAAGCTAGGTATGAAAACAGAATTGCAGCAGATAATAAAGAGAACCACAAGGCCTTCTATAGTTATGTAAAGAATCTCCACAGCAATACCCAGATTTTTTCTGAGCTACTGCACAATGGTACCTCCTATACCGAGCCAACAGATATTGCCAGTATACTGGCCAACAGATTCAGTACCGACTTTACCACCCTCTCCCCCCAAAGGACCAATCACAATACCAGTAGACTGTCAGGCACCCAGTATTACTGCAGCACAGGTTAAAACAGCACTGTCCATGGCCAGGAATGTAGCTTCTATGGGACCTGACAATATCTCTGGTTGTGTTCCACATGGACTACAGAGTGAACTGGCACCTAACCTGTGTTCTCTGTTCAATCACAGCCTCACCTCAGGCTTTGTCCCTGTCAAATGGTGCACTGCTACAGTTATCCCTCTCCACAAAGGAGGAGTGACTATAGACCCTGGGAACTATTGCTCCATTAGCTTAATGAGTCTGATATGCAAAGCTATGGAACACATCATCATGGACCTAATAAACAAAGATATAGGGAATCTCCAAACTCTGGATCCCACACAGTTCGGTTTTGTGAAGGGTAGATCATGCCTGCTCAACTTGGTCGATGTCTTTGAGTCAGTCACCAGAGGTGTGGATGAACGCAAGGTGGTTCATACAGCCTACCTTGATCTGGCCAAGGCTTTTGATACCATTCCCCACTCAGGAATCATAGAAAAACTCACTAAGCTTGGCATCAACCCCTATATCACTACGTGAGTTGCAAACTGGCTCACAGATAGAACCCACAGTGTGAAAGTAGCTGACTCCAAGTCAAACTGCCGATTAGTCACAAGAGGCATCCTACAGGATTCGGTCCTGGGTCCTCTCCTGTTTGGTATCTACTTCTCTGAAGTCCAGGACAACACAAAAGGACTCTGGCTAACAAAGCTTGCAGTTGATTGCAAGTTGGGAGCTATTATTAACTCTACAAATGATGTTGACATCCTACAGAATGGCCTCACTGTGACTGACTGATGTCAGAACCACGGCCTTAAGCTCAATGCCAAAAAATGTGTCACCATCCCCTTTGGGAAAAACCCTTTTCCCATGAATTACCACATTGATGGTAGTCCACTGAACACAGAAGATGTTATAAGAGATCTGGGAACATAGGTTGACAGCAACCTCTCTTTTGATCACCACATTTCCACTGTGGTCAGAAAGTTTTTCTATGTGGTACATCTCATTACTAAGGGTTTTGCATCCAGGAAGAAAGAGATCATTGTCTTCCTCTACTCTTCCCTCATTAGGCCAGTCAACAAATACAATGCCCCATTTGGCATGTACCTCACTAGACACCTGCAACAACTGGAGAGGCCACAAAAGTACCTCACAAAGAGGATCCTAGGTCTTAAACAATTGTCCTATATGGACACACTCAAAAAAACTCCAACTATTCTCTGTCTCATATCACCGACTTAGAGATCTCTGCTTGACTTACAAAGCCATGTCTGACCCAGCTCTGTTAGAAATGCTACATCTAAAGAAATCCCAATCCCTTCACACAACATGCTCCAGAGACCTCAACCTCATTACCACAATTAACAGAACATGCTGGTGGGACAGGTTCATAACCTAGAGACTGCCCATGCTATGGAACAGACTTCCCATACATGTCAAGCAGAGCACTTCATTGACCCTCTTCAAGAGAAATCTTGATGAGTAGATCAGAAACAGAAAATTCACCCCGGGGATAACACCAGTGGCTCTACTCGCAGAGGCACTGGGAACTAAGGTCAGGTGGCACTATGCCAGGGTAATCTTATGGCTAGGCTTGTAAAGGCCCCAGGGCCATTAGCATAGTACACATCTATGAACCTATAAAACACATGTCTCATTTAGGACAACAGAATGGTAGGTGCCCCCAACACAAACAAAAAGGTTTGTATATACCCAGGAATAGCACATAAGTACTGTTTTATGTTTTCCAAAAAATAATCAGAGGCTGTGAACCCATTGTCAACATAAAGCACTTAAAACAATCTTCTTATTTAGGACAAGAGAATGATAGGTTGCACTTGGACACCCTCCAACACAAATTTAAAGGTCTGGGCAAATACCCATTCTGTCAGTGTTCTTACACTGAAGACTGCAGTTATGTTGTTGATTACTGGATGACAATTATCATTGCTAAATAGTCAAGAATGCAAATTAGGAATGCGAGTCAATTTTTGCTGTGCTCACCACTGCTGTTGAGGTTGCCATGGGGCATCTGAGAAGCCCAACACCACTTTTAGCCACATGTTCCACCCCTTGCATTGGATGAAAAACATAATTACAGTTCTCTCCAATCCCACGTGAAATTGCAAAAGCAAATGGTAAGAACATAATTGTGCTGAAAGCATAACTGGTCTATTTAACAAATGTAAAGCCCTGCAAAAACTGCCTATACCAATAGTGAAGTATAAGAAGTATAGAAGTATAAGAAGTGCATACAGATCAAGCTTCATTTTTGTACTGGCTATATAAACACATTTCTAAAATGTTATAAATAATCTAAATGTCCTTGAATAATAGAAACATACCTTAACAAAATAAGTGATTCTCTGCAGAGAAATCTCTTTCAAAGAAATACCAACCTTTGGTTTTGCCTGAAAACAAATCTTCTCGCCTTCAAGTTCCCTTGCTACATTTACCTTTTTAAAGTGTAGATTCAGCCCTCTGAGCATTGTGAATATGCAAATGATGTGTACATTGATAAGAATAGTTGAATACCAAACTTTTGACTTTGTGTATCAGATGTAAACATAGTGTAGTCTATACACTATTGTTAGGTGACAATGGCTTGCAACTGTGAATGTTTAGTCTGAGTGAAGGAAAACACAACAGCAACTCAGACGCTCTTCCCTTCAGTTGATGTGTCAGTAAGGATACATTTACAAAGTGTGAAACTAACTGCAGTGAGCTTTTAAATAAAATCAAACACAACACATGTATAATATTTGGCTATAATATTACAAGTTTCCTGCCTTTGCTGAAATATGTTGCTCACTGTTATGTATTTCCAGCGCACCTTGAAAGAAAAATGATAGAAAATGCACTACAGATTGCATGTTAAGGCAGAGATAAGGAAAAAATTATCAGAATACAAAGAGAAGACAATGCTGCATGTTTGCAAACATATTAATAAATAATTGTGTGATCATTCATTGCACTAAATATGTTAGCCACACACGTACAACCAACTGAGAATGCCCAACTACATGAACTGTTAATATTGGCTATGAATGGTGAATTGCTTGTATGCACTTGATTTCATTGGTGTCACAAAACAGTATCTGCGGCAAAGAGAGATAACCCACTATAACTGTGTTTTAAGTGCAATAATGTAATGTTTCAAATCCTGAGCCATCTAATTGATTAACCTTAGTTTTGCTTTTTTTATATATTTTTTGTCTTTGCCACGTGCATGATGCATGGCATAGTGCAAACATGGTTAACTGCTTACAAAAGTGAAAAATTTACTTTCAGTTGCCTTATAAAATGCAAACACGCTTAGTGGCATTACATGGTTGTCAGCAGCATGGATGGTAATGACTGCAGAAATACCACCTGTTACCTGACTGTCTTTATGGCACAAGGCTTAAATACATTGAGCTAAAAAAGAGAGAAGACAGGTAAAATGGGGGTTGGAGTCCTACAGTAGTTATTTTTACTGAGGAAGGGTCAGTATTTACAAAAGTAGTATATGTTTGCTATTGCCCTTTACATTTGCATATTGCCTACCTATGTGTAAACAGGGATCACTACTTAAGGAAAAAAGTGAAAAATGTAATCTGATTAATCCTCTTTTGCCCAAACAGGTTCAGTGATGATACACAGCCATCAACACTCTAAACAGTATACAGGCTGCATAGCTTTCTCTATGGTACCAGGTGAAAGAGCATTGAGTTCATGGTCAGAATACAGGTATGACAGAGTTCAAATCCAGCACATTCCACTTTTAGTAAGGTTGTTCCACTGTAAATTTTCACAAAACTTTGATTATAAAGATAATACTACATATTAATAGCTATGTATAGCATGTTGATTGACAGAAAAGTATCATTACAGGTCGGGTACTGACTTGTTGGAACATGGGCTAAATTCTTGGCTAGGCTTGTAAGGGCCTCAGGGCTAATAGCCGAGTAACTTCCTATGATCTTATGATTACTGCTTAAATACATGTACTTTTGTAGGTATCATATGTATTAGGTGTGTAACTGCTTTAGCATAGCAATGACGATTATGTGATAAAAATAAAGTTGCATATCTCTGATGGTAGTTTACTGAAAATCATCTACACTCCTCCCATAATCCAAGTGTAACTGCTAAACAGAATGTATTGTGAGGTGTGTGTCATAACTCCAAACTATTACTAAAGTCATGCAAATCTATCCATTTTCAGTACATTTTCAGACATTAGTCCTGCATCTCACCTGCAAATGCATAAGCCAGGACTTTTAAATGTCTCTCACACACACACACACACACACACACACACACACACACACACACACACACACACACACACACACACACACACACACACACACACACACACACAGCTTAAGTATAGTACCAGTCACTATTTAAACTGCATATATGTAATGACCATGGTTGGCAAACACTTCTCCTGTGTCAGTGAGGAATAATCACCTATGTGGAAATGTATGCATTCTCTTGAATCCCACATTGTACAAATTACTTCTAACAGTGTGTAAGTCCCGACAAAATATGTGTCAAATCATCCCATTGATCTCCTCCAAAGTTATGGCTTAAAAGCCAAGTCCTTTAGCATTTCAGTGTTGGCCATTGGACAAAGTGTGACCAGGTATAACAGCACACACACACCATAAATCAATGCCAAATGTCTTTGCTTTCTATCATGCAAATTCATTTGGCATGATTGTGTGTGTTTGCACACTGGTCATAAAACATGATATCACAGTTTGGTTGGAGACCATTGCAATTCTTGGAGGACCTTTGAAAACATGGCAGGAGATGGGAAGGATGGTGGCAAATTCAGGGTATAGAGATGGGGTGCGGACAAATCAAAAATCTTTGTCACACTCCCTGTGAAGTGCTACAGTGGTAAGCTGCTGCAAAAGTATACAAGGTCTCAGTAAAAGGACGAGTCTTGGAACAGCCTAGACAAGGCTGTCTCTAGTGTGACTGGCATGCCACTCACTGGGGAGCAGTGGAGGCACCACTACAGTAATGTTAAGAGGCGCAGGCAGGCACAACTCGACCAGTAGTTGGATGAGTTTTGAAATGCTAAACCCCCCGAGTTGTGTAAGTATACAGATCAAATGATATGCAGTAGTGTAGCTAGCCAAGACTGGTATGCATAATGATGCTTTCATGTCTCTTTTTCTCTCATTTATAATTATACAGTTGCAGAGCAAATTACAGCAAACAGGGAGGAACATGCTAAGAGACTGGAGTGACTGTCTGCAGCACAGCTGAACCTGCTTGTAATAAATATGTCATGATTCCATAGATCAGTATCAGCTTAAGCATGCATATCTTAACTGTAACAGCAGGCATGCATGCTTTCTTCTGTAGCTTTGGTAATTGCATTAGGCAAGTGTAATAGTGCATTCAGATTATGTGGGTTCAATTTCCACAAGTAACCTATATTTTCACATTCAACAAGGGTCAGTGGTCCATCCTCATCAGGTAGCATTGCCCTGGCTGGTGGCACAGTGGCACCCTCCAGGAGTACTGGTAGAGGTTGTGATGCCCTTGCACTGGCCCAGTAATCAATGAGCCTCAATCCTCACCACTGGCAACAGTGGGAGGACGTACACAATGCGAGGATGACAAATACACACACAGTAAAGTGCAATTTCCCTTAACAGCACACAGAGATCACAGTCAGTCTGAGGCTGGTTTCTCCTTCTTTCTCCAGATACCCAAATAATACTCCCCACTGGCACAGCTATAGGGTTGAGCTTTTAGCTGAGTGGCTAAACCAAAACCTCCAGCACCCTCTCTGTCCAACAAGTGCTCTGTGTCCCTGCCCAAGTAGCTGACATGCACACACTTTAAGGTTTGATTTATACACACACAGGCAGTTTCCACTGCCACCAGCCACTACTTATCAACTATTTTAAGGACCTTAGCAAAGGGTGTCCAATCTTAATGTGTAATGTTACTATTAATCCAAATGGTAGTTTGACCAAGAGCCAGGCTATTAGGAGTGGCCTGTGCAGTGTCACCAAACAGATATGCAAATACTTTAAGATCTTAAATATCTCTAAACAGACCAGCCACAATTGAAAGGTTTAAATGTATTGAATAACAAATAACAAAACAAGTCAATACTAAATATGTATTCATAGTGACATCAGAGTTCAAAATCACAGGAAATATTTAAAACAACATTGCAGGACAGTCTCAAATAAATACAGAAAACATCTAAACTAATCTGTACTACGTTCCTAACTGAATCTAAGAGAAATTTTTGTACCCTAGTTAACTTACTTACAGCAAGGCAATTGCAGAGGTGGTGAGTGGATGTTGTCAGGTCAAAAACAGATACAAATGCCCTTTCTCTCTCCCTCAGAGAGTTCTTAAATTAATATCAAATATCACTACTGGATTAGCTTGGATGACATCACTTTTTGTCACCTGATTTTAGTTCCCAAGCTAAACCCCCATTGTCAGAAACTACCAACATTTAGCATCACCCTGTGAAAAATACATAAATAAAGGCTTTTCCTCAGATATTTGCAGATCCTGGAAGTCCTAAAACAATAAAGCACTTATACCTCTCAAGCCTAGTAATTATCTCTCTTTCAAGGCAACACAGAAAGTCACCTAGTATAGACATCCTGTCTCCTGTTGACTGAAACTGAAAGATAACATTTCTTGTTTATGGCTTAGCAATAAAGTACTTCAATCTCAACTATTTTTAAGTTTTGCAAGTTAATTTTCTATGTTCCAGTAGGGTACACTGTGGATACATCTTTTAAGCTCAGTACTGTACAAACCCTGTTCAACACATACTTCTGTACCAGCAGTTTGTTACACACATAACATACAGTTTTATTATAGTGGTAACACAAGCAATTGCATCATGCATATAATCACAAATGACATACAACTATTTACAAAATTCCAGATAGCTGTGCTGGGAGCATCTCCTTCTGTTACACTTCTATATAAATCATATTAATATTCACAAATGACATATAACTATTTACAAAATTCCAGATAGCTGGGCTGGCAGTATTTCCTTTTGTCACCCCCACCCCCCCCAAAAAAAAAAAAAAAAACTCAAGCTAGTTTTTCAAGTGACCCTTGAGGAACACTGCTTGAGAAGGTGAGTTTATCAGGGAATCCTCTACCCCATACCCTGTCTTGACAGCTCAGCTGCATTGGCATTGCTAACCCCAATGTGGTGCTGCACTGTCACATCGGTTCCCTATCAGAAGCCTGAAACACTATAAGCCTGAAAATCAAAATCCTGCAAACTATAGACTGAAAATTCAAAATCCTGAAAGCGCAAAATCCTAAAACTCAAAATCCTGAAAACACAAATAATGCTAATATGTCACTATAAAGACACTAATATCTACCAACTGACCCTGACCCTAACCCTAACCCTAAGGTCCGTCACTATCGCACACTCACCTGACCCGCGCCCTAACCCTAACTCACTTAAACCGCCCCTAACCCCAATATTTGTCACTATTGCATACATGCCTAACCTGCCCTAACCTAACTCACTTAAACCGCCCTAACCTAACATAAAACCAACCGCACACTTACCTGAACCCAACGCATGACCCAACACCACAGGGCTAACAATAGCAAAGCCACAATGACGTCAGTATGTCCATTTTATGTTTTCAGGATTTTGAGTTTCAGGATTTTGGGCTTTCAGGATTTTGAGTTTTCAGTCTATAGTTTTCAGGATTTTGATTTTCAGGCTTATAGTGTTTCAGGCTTCTGATAGGGAACCATCACATCATATGCCTGCAACCCTAGGCTCCACCTTAGTAACTTGGCATTTTGCTGTCTGGCTAAATGTAGCCATGTTAAGGGATTGTGATCTGTAACTACAATAAATTTCCTTCCATACAGATAATGCTGAAGTTTCTGCAGTGCCCACTCCATGGCTAGGCATTACTTTTTCTGCAACTGCATAACATTCCTCCCTGGGTTATAGCCTATGACTGAAGTATACCACTGGGTGCATCCACCTGCACAACAAATTTTGTTATAATCTGGACTGGCTAACACTGGGGGTCCTCCCAAAGCTTCTATAAGCATCTGGAATGCCTGCTCACATGCTGGGGTCCACACTACCTTATCTAACTTGTTTTTCCTTGTTAAGTCTGTGAGGGGAGCATCTATGGTATTATAATTGCAGACACACTTTCTGTATTACCCTGCTGTACCTAAAAATGCCCTCACCTGCTTTTGGTTAATAGGGGTAGGCCATGCCTTTATGGCTTCCACTTTGGCAGGTTCTGGCCTGATCTTAGCACTCCCCACAAAATGTCCCAGGTAGGAGACATTTGCCATACCCACCTGATATTTGCTGGGCTTAATGGTCAACCATGCCCTCTGTAGTCTGCCTAGCACCTCCCTGACATGCTGAAGGTGCTCTTGCCAGGAATGGCTGTATATGGCAATATCATCCAGGTAAGCAAGGGCAAAATCTCCTGCTCCTGCTAGAATATGAATGGAAAGCCACTGGTGAATTTTTCATCCCAACGGGCATCTTCATGATCCCATACAAGCTGAAAGGAGACAGACAGGCTGACCTCTCTCTATCAGTGGGAGTCAAGGGCACCTGCCAGTAACCCTTGGTAATATCAATAGTGGTAAGATACTTAGCCCCACCCAGCTGCTCTAGGGCTTCATCTGTCTTTGCCATGGGGTAAGCATCTGACTCTGTGACTATTTAATTTCCTGTAGTCCACACAGAACCTGGTGCTGCCATCCTTCTTTGGTACCAGCACCGCTGGGGACGCCCAGGGACTACTGGACTCCTGGATTACCCCGAGTTCCAAAATTTCCTCTATCTCCTCCCTCAGAGTCTATTTGACACTCTCAGGCACCCTATAGGGATCTGCTTAATAGGCCTTTGGGGTCCTGTATCCACCTGGTGCTGCACCAGGTGGGTACACCCTGGTTTCCCAGTTAACATATCCCCAAACTCCTGTAACACTGCTCAGATTTCTCGAACCTGGGCAGGGGATAGCTACTGGGACATTGTTACCCCTTCCACTGAGGTGTCTGTTTGAGCCTCACTGAGGAGATAAGTCACCAGATCCCCCTCAGACTCCTCCTGCCATCCACTGCAAATACTCAGCACAAGGGCCTCTCTATCATGGTAAGGTTTCATCATGTTAACATGGTACAACCTGTGCTCCTGCTTCCTGCCTAGCAGTTCTACCATATAGTTAACATCACTGACCTTGATTACCACTTTGAAGGGTCCCTCCCAAGTTGCCTTTAGCTTGTTGTGTCTGATAGGAATGAGAACCATTACCTGCTACCCCACAGCATACTCTCTAGCTCAAGCATTCCTTCCATAAAAGACCTTTCTCTGCTGCTGGGCTTCTGCCAAGTTCTCCTGGGCAAAGTCCATGAGTTCCCTGAGCCTTGTCCTCAGATTAAGGACATATGCCACTGCAGACTCTTTGTGGGATTCACACTCATCCTCCCATTCATCTCAAATCAAATCTAGATGTCCCCTCACCCTATGCCCATACAAGAACTCAAAGGGTGAAAAACCTGTGGATCCCTGGGGCACCTCTCTGCAAGCAAACAATAGATGGGGCAAATATATGTCCCAGTCCCTCTTAAACTAGCCTGCAATTGCCTGTAGCATGGTCTTGGGTATAATGTTTAACCTGTCAACAAGACCATTAGTCTGGGGATGGCAGGGGTGATCTTTAGGTGCTTTACCCCACAGTTCTTCCACAGGCAAGCCAGCAGGTTGGACATGAAGTTGGCAATCAGTCAGTATTTCTTTTAAGAAACATATCCTTCTGAAAATCAACAAAGCATTTGCCACCTTTTCTGCCTCAATGGAGGACAGAGCCACCACCTCAGGGTATCTGGTAGCACAATCTACTATCACTAGGATAAACATTTTCCCTGTGGAACTTGGGGTACTCAGAGGCCCTACAATATCTATAGCTACCCTCTGACATGGCTCCTCAATCACAAGCAAAAGCATCAAAGGAAATTTTACCGTGTCTCCTGTCTTGCCTACCTTTTGGCACTGCTCACAGGTTCTGCAGTATCCTGTTACATCTTTGGAAATCCCAGGCCAATGAAAGTTATGCATAATACATCTCTTTGTATGTTTTATGCCCATATAACCTGCAAAGGGAATATCATGGGCTATGGCTAGAAGTGCCAGATGGTAGGTTCTGGGTATTACTAACTGCTGCATTCTCTCACCATCTAGCCCTTGTGCAGGGGTCCACTCTATATACAGTAACCCTTTGTCCCATTATACAGATTTCCCCTTCCCTTGAGAATCAGGTTCCAGACTAGCTACCTCCATCAAGCCTTGTAATGTAGGGTCTGAGACCTAAAACTGTCTCAACTCTCTCTTTGTAACCCTTCCCAGCTCCCCTTCCACAGGAAGTCTGGCATCCTCTGACAGTGGTGCCTCACTGTCAGCCTGTGTACTACCACTCACCTTTGCCCTTGCAGTCACTCTGCCCAAAGGAACATCAGTATCCACAAGCAGCTATGGCTCACCTTCAGTCTCACTGCTACAGGGTAGCTCCCTCCCTGAAGTAGCCACCTCCCCAGTCCTGGCTTCAAGTGTGCGGTCTGTCTGGGCCTCCCCCGCCCCAGGCTACCAGACCCCCATGCCTGTTTCCAAGCCTGACTCTGTGTAACTGCATGGACACAAGGTACTGCATTATCAAAATCATTCCCTATCAGGACATCTGCAGGGATATCCTCAAACACACCTACTTGCTGGCTTCCTTTTTCACCCTCCCAGTCAAGGTGAATCCTAGCTAAAAGTATTTGGAATGGGGTCCCTCCTAAAGCTCTGGATGATATAGACTGCCCAAGCAAGTAATGCACTCTTTAATCATTGCAGGCTTCACAATGGTTAGGTCAAAGGCTGTGTCTTTCTTAGCAGTGGTCTCTTTCCCATTCACTAAGATAGGATATAACCTCTTGTGGTAGTTTTGTACCCTTGTTGTCTCAAGACAACTTACTGCTGGCATTCTGTCATTCCCACTTACTGGCTCTCCCACCTTTTGTTCCCCACCTTGCCTCTGTGGACATCTATATGCTACATGGCCCCACTGGTTGCATTTAAAGCATTTAACCGTTGGTCCTGGATGTGTACCTGGATTGGTGGCTTCCCCTGCTACTGGCAGACTCTATGGAGTGGTTAGGCTGCCCATCAAGGGTTCCCCTAGACCTATGGGCAGCACTGGGTATCCCTTTCCTATGCAGTGTTGCCCTGCTTGCTAGGTATAGGTCTCCCTTCTTCCCCAACTCATCTGCAGTATTATATTGCCTATCTACCAACCAGATTCTCATGTACTCAGGCAAAGTGCTAAGGGCTTGTTCTCTCACCAAAAGGGCTGACAGCCCTTCAAAAGTGGTGACCTGATATCCACTCATCCACCTATGAAAATAAGTATTTAGTTCAACGGTATATATTTACACACACTTCTTAAAGTAATATCAAATATCACTACTGGATTAGCTTGGATGACATCACTTTTTGTCACCTGATTTTAGTTCCCAAGCTAACCCCCCATTGTCAGAAACTACTAACATTTAGCTTCTCCCTATGAAAAATACATAAATAAAGGGTTTTCCTCAGATGTTTGTAGATCCTGGAAGTCCTAAAACAATAAAACACTTCTACATCTTAAGTCTAGTAATTATCTCTCTTTCAAGGCAACACAGAGAGTTCCCTAGTGTAGACATCCTGTCTCCTGTTGACTAAAATATAAAGATAACATCTCTTGTTTATGGCTCAGCAATAAAGTACTTTAATCTCAACTATTCTTACATTTTGCAAGTTAATCTTCTGTGTTCCAGTAGGGTACACTGTGGATACATCTTTTAAGCTCAGACTGTACAAACCCTGTTCAACACATACTTCTGTACCAGCAGTTTGATACACACAAGCAATTGCATCATGCTGATATTCGCGAATAACATATAACTATTTACAGAATTCCAGATAGCTGTGCCTGCAGTATCTTTTTCTGTCAAACTTCTATATCTTTTTCTTCTTTCTGCTTTTCCTGGTTAGAGGTTGCCACAGCGGATCACCTGTCCACTCATGATTGGCAGTAGAGTTTTACGGTGTTGAGTTGCCAGCCCAGCACCCAACCTTCCACGGAAGGCACACACATGCACACACTCACGCCTAGGGCCAATTTAGAGTGTCCTATCCACCTACAGCATGCCTTTGGGATGTGGGAAGAAACTGGAGCACCCAGAGGAAACCCACACAACCACAGGGAGGGCATGCAGACTCCGCACAGAAGGCACCCCAGCGAGGATCGAACAGGAGAGCCTCTTGCTGTGAGGTGACAATGCTAACTGCTGTACCACCGTGGCCGCCCTCTGTCACACTTCTATATAAGTCATATTAATATTCACAAATGACATATAATTATTTACAAAATTCCAGATAGCTGGGCTGGCAGTATTTCCTTTTGTGACAGAGGTAGTGATTTGATTATGTCACCTGCCAAAAGCTGCCAAGGAAGATACATAAACTGATAGAGACTGGCCTTGGTGACCACATCAGCTGCCTGGAGAGGTTGCTCATTAAAATAGAAAGGCGACCCCCATATCAATCAGTCTCACAGACAAGTGAGAAAAGAGACAGTGATAACAGTTCTGAGTGTGTGGATTCTCACCATTCCCATTCTTGATGGGCATGTGCCTCCAATGTTCCCTACCTATCTGCAATCATGGTGTCCCCCAACCTTTTGTGTCCATCACCATCCTTGTGTCTGTCTTGTATGTCCTGTTTATCTGCATCTGCTTCCTCACCTGCCTTACCTACCTGACTCTCACATTCTCAGGTCCCTTCCCCATCATTTCTCTCTTTCTGAAATAACAAAATGTCCTATACATAGCTCTCCACTTTGCATATGTGTCTTCTTGCACACTTGATTAGATCTAACTGGCTATACAACTTCATTGCATTTTCACCCATCTGTGTTGTGATATCAGTCAAAATTCATCAAATTTAATCTAGACGTACACATTACTGTGTTGAAATAGTGGATATCTATGGTTCTTTTTGAATTCCCTGCTGCAAATTCCTGTATTGCTTCCCCACTGTTCTTCCCTTTGGCTGCAACCCCATTTTCACACGTTTAATATGGTCAAAAAATATAATCACATGCAACATACATGACCAGAAATGGCCCATAAAGAAGAATTCACTTTTTGTCCTCTGCATTTGTCCAGAGTTTGGCATCACACACCAATTTTTTTGCCAATGGGCATACTAGACCAGTGCTACAGGAACACAGAGTTAAAGCAGAGTAAAGGCACTACCTTAAAACAGTTACTCGGACAGTTCTGCTGGCTGTAACAACATGTAACTTCCTATGTGGAGTGTTGACATAAATCACTTGACTGAAGATTTTTTTTATAGCATCAAAGGTTCAATTCTAGATGCATCTCACATCATTTCTTAATGTGATGTTATATGTCTGTGATATGTTTAATCACCTACATGTTTACATTTGCTATAGTTATGAGTTATCACTGAGATATATTGGATACTGGCCAAAAGAGTTTTTGAAGTGACATCCAGCACCACAACTATGAGATATTTAACTAACCTTATTCTGTTTGTCATAAGCCTGTTGTCCCTCTCATAACCCTTTTTTACCCCTATATCAGCCACTTCATGCTACAGAACATGGCAGGTTAATAATGGGAATACTCCAAAAGCATGTCTATGAACGTTCCATTATAGGTTCATAGGTTCATAGGTTGGTACTAGGCTATCAGCCCTAGGGCCTATACAAGCCTAGCCATAACAATTCCCTGGCTATTTCTTCCCACACTATTTACTTCCCTGGACCCCTGTCTAGCAGGGTGACTGACGTGATCCCTGGGGTGAATTTCCTTTCTCCCATCCAATCGTCAAGGTTCCTTTTGAAGAGGGCCAAAGAGGCACTCTGCTTGACATGTATGGGCAATCTATTCCAGAGTCTGGGGAGTCTCTGGGTCAGGAACCTATCCCTCCAGCATGTTTTGTTTATTGTGATGACAAGGTTTAGATCCCTGGAGCGTGTGGCTCTGAGGGATTGCGATTTCTTTAAGTGTAGCATGTCCAACAGCTCTGGGTTTGACATGGCCTTGTATGCTAAGCAGAGATTGCCTCTGAGTAGACGATATGTGACAGAGTATAGCTGGAGTTTTGTTGGTCAGCGTAGGGCATCTGCTTTAGGTCTGTGATTCTTTTAGTGAGGTATTTCTGCGGCCTTTCCAGTTGTTGCAGATGTCTTGAGAGGTACATACCAAATGGGGCATTGTATTCTATAATGGGTCTAATGAGGGATGAGTACAGTGGGACAATGACCTCCTTTTTTCTGAATGAAAAGCCCTTAGTGATGAGGTGTGCCACATAGAAGGATTTCCTGACTGTTGTGGCGCTGTGGTTATCAAAGGTGAGACCACTGTCCACCTGTGTCCCTAAGTCTCTTATCACACTTTCGGTGTTTAGTGTACTGCCACCTATATGGTAATTCACAGCTACATGTTTTTTCCAAAAGGGGATAACTTTACATTTCTTGGCATTGAGCTTGAGCCCATGGCTCTGGCACCAAGCATCTGTTTCTGTAAGGCCCTTTTGTAGAGTATCCACATCATTTGGGGATTCAATAATGACTCCCAGTTTGCAGTCATCTGTGAACTTTGTTAGCCAGAGTCCCTTAGTTTTGGCCTGTACTTCAGAGAAGTAGATGCCAAACAAGAGCGGTCCCAGGACTGAACCCTGAGGTACCCCACTTGTTATTTGTCTGGAGCTGGATTTGGAGTCAGCTACTTTTACAGTGTGGGTTCTATCAGTAAGCCAGTTAGCAACCCATTGGGTGACATAGGGATTAATGCCCAGCTTAGTAAGTTTTTCTATGATTCCAGAGTGGGGGATGGTGTCAAAGGCCTTGGCAAGGTCTAGATAGGCTGTGTGGACCACCTTACCCTTGTCCATGGCTCTGGAGACTGATTCGAAGAAGTCAATCAGGTTCAAGAGACAAGATCAGCCCTTCACGAACCCAAACTGGGTGGGGTCCAGTGTTTGAAGGTTGCCAATGTCTTTGTTTATAAGTTCCATGATAATACACTCCATGGCCTTGCAGATAAGGCTTGTCAGACTGATGGGATGGTAGTTTCCAGGATCCACAGGATCCAAGGTGAATCCTCCCTTATGGAGTGGGATAACTGTAGCTCTGCACCACTCAGTGGGCACGAAACCTGAGGTGAGGCTATGATTAAACATGACACTTAGGTGAGGTGCTAGTTCATATTGTAGTTTATGTAGTACGCAGCCCGGGATGTCATCTGGTCCCATGGATGCTGTATTCTTAGCTTTGGAGAGTGCGTTTTTTACCTGTGTGGCCGTTATTACCGGAATTTGGCAATCTTCCGGTATTGAGATGGGCCATTTAGGGGGTGAGAGGGGGGTGAACTTGGCACTGAATCGATCTGCCAGGATATTGGCAATATCCTTGGGGTCAGTATATTTAATGCCGTTTTGTTTTAGCTCAGAGCAGATCTGAGCATTGCCATTTAGATTCTTGACATAGTTATAGAATGCCTTGTGGTTGTCTTTGGAATCTTTGGCAATTTTATTTTCGTAACTAGCTTTGGAGGATTTTATGAGGGATCTCAGTTTCTTACTGAGGCTGGTAAGGGAGCTTTTTGCATCCTGGGATTTTCCTCTTTTCTACAACAGTTTCTTCCTTTTGTTGCAAAGCTTGTTTATGGTAGGGGACCATCAGATTGGCTTCCTTTTTTTGGATGAGAGCATCTTGGTTCTATTTGGAATGGCACGATTCATGCATGAGTGGATGTGCTCATAAAGTGCCTTAGTGTAGGATTCAGCATTTGAACTTTCAGTTCCCGTCTGCATGGGTGTCATGAAGTTTGTCACTTCTGACTTGAGTAGCATGAAGTTGCCTTTGGAGAAGTTTTTTTTATGGAGGTTTCCTTACTGGGGGGTGGGGGTGGGATGTGGATGTTAAGGGTGATTAGCTTATGGCCAGACCTGACTAATGAGTGCGTGACCATAGGTGTGGAGCATCGATTTCCCATGTTGGTAATGACCAGGTCTAGGATATTGGAGCCCCTGGTGGGACTATGGATTAGTTGATCCAGGGCGCTGGAATTTATGAATTCCAAGAACCGTTGGGCAAAGGTGTTGGTACATGAGTAGTTTTCCCCGTTAATGGCAGGGTAGTTAAAATCACCCAGTATTAGGGTGTTTGGTTCTATCTTAATATTTTCCAGTATGTTTAGAAAGGTGTAGTGAGAATCTTGGGTTATGGTGGGGGATCTGTAGCAAGCTACAATTTGGATTGCAGTCTTACCTAGTGTTAGTTGCACCTGGAGAATTTCAGATGCATTGTGTTGGGCAACTAGCCTGGTGGTGTGAATATCCTTGGTGAATATTGACACTCCTCCACCTTTAGTGTTTCGGTCCTGGTTTGGTGGCCGAAAAGTGTGGTAAGAGTTGTAGCCTGGTATTGCAGGGGTGCTCTCTGGAGCCTTGAACCAGGTCTCATTTACTGCACAGATATCGATGAGGTTTAGACTTCTAGCATTGAGTAGCATTACCTTCAGATTTGCATGCTTGTACCTGTTACGGTGGTGGTTTTGTCCTTTAAACTTTGCCTAAAAAAAGCACTATAGGGGTGGCAAGAGCCTTAGCCAGTAACCTGAATCCAAGGGGCGACAGGTGCAGACCATCTCTGGCAAAGCATCGTGGTCTGTCAATCATGTCGTCCCAGGCAGACAGATACTGGATCCACTTTGAATGACACCAGAAGCTTAGCCAATTGTTGAAGTCAATCATTTTGTCCTTATATTGTGGTATAATTCTGAGCGAAGGCAGGATGCTACTCAGGGCTAGGGTCATACCTGCCTGGGCCACATGATCCAAGAGCTCTTCCATGTCTCTTTTCATGTAGTCCAGGGAGGTATGTCTCAAGTCATTCACTCCAACATGGACAATGACAGAGTCATATTAGTACTTGTTGTGGCGTGACTTGAGTGCATGCGTTATGTGGCGGATCCTGACACCTGACAGGCAGCTGACTGTAATTTTCTCCTTGTTCAACCTGGTGAGAGGGACATCAGTGTGCCGGACTATAGAGTCACCTATGACTAAAGTGTTAGGTACATTGTCTTGCCTTAGGGGGACTAAAGTGTTAGGTACATTGTCTTGCCTTAGGGGCTGTTGCTGGGTGGCACACTGGTGTTGTGAACTATGTGACACTTTGGTTGTGATTGGTGTTTGTTTGCATTTCACCCCTTCACTCCCACCCCTCTTTATATGTATGTATACGATAGGCTGATGGATGTAAGGGTCACCTCATGGTTTCTACATTCTGTCATGACTCTTCTGATGGATAATACCAAAACTTTACCTTAATTCAATAGGTTATCAGTGCTCCTGTAGAATGAAAGTTTTCAAAATCTGCTGTGGAATTCCCTTTGTGTCATGCTCAGGTGATGATCAGATGTATAAATATACATTTGCATTTGGTAAGGCATATAACCCAGCAGTAGGGGATAATTTCAAGGACTATTTTCAGAGGTCTCTTCTCTGTGCATCTGTTGCCTATGCATCTGTCTACCCATTCTCCTACATAAGTATGATACATCTACCAGTCAAGTAAACTGTAAGGTGGACCACAACTGATATAACTGTCAAAAATCAATTCTCCCATGGCACTATATTATTTCAGATGTCCCACGTCTTCTTCAAACAGATGTATATGAATGTATTAATTATTGTCACTATATCTTCTCTAGCCTTATCTCATGCAATTCATGCTGTAGAACACAATATATTCTGATGGAGAATACGTGTCATACCAGCACACCATTAGGACGTTCATGAATGTGCCAGGAAAGTATCTTCTACATCTTCTACAACCCTGTGTCTGTCATCACCTTCTGTGTCTCATCAGAATACACTGTAGCATCTTTAGTAGGATGATGGATGAAATGTTCAGCTAATGTGATGTGGAAACCGCCGTTACTGTGAAGAAGCATATTGCACACACTTTTCAGATATACAGCCCTAAATAAATAGCAAATCTGCTGAGTCACAATGATCATTTCAAAAGGTGTACAACCACTTTGTAATTTGTAGAAAGCTGTACACACAATTAACTTGGGATTTGTAGTGAGGCCTGCAAAACAGCTACTAGTTGTATATGTGAATTGAGGTAGGCATTACTGGTACAATTTGGGGAAGAAACATACTTTAGTGTAGTCATTGCTAGTCACATTTGCAGTCCTGATCACATTTACTTAGCTATAACATCCTGACAGCATTTGTAGAAAAAAAAAACAGAATCATCTGGATTTGAATGCTGGCTCACCTGTGCTCTGACCAAGATCTCACTATTTTTACACAATGTGCCACAGAGAAAGCTAGACAGCAGATGCATTTACACACACACAGTACTGTCCAGAGTGCTGAATCTCATTCATAAGTGCTCAGCCTATTTTCATGAAATAAGGAGTACTAAATTAAAATTGTCACTATTTTACTTAAGCAGAGGACTGCATCTACTCTGCATTTAATGTCACTCAAACGCGGAGGGCAAGGACAACAGTTATTTATGGCATATAACAGTTTCTCCTAGAATATATCTTGCAAGCCTGACACATGAAACATTGACAACAAACAAATGTGTTTTGCTGTTAACTCCAATCAGGTCAGTTACCCTATGTCTCTATTTATGCACAGTTTGGCAGTGAGCACTGGTGGTCACTGCTACTTCACAAGTCCAAATCAAATTCATGAAATTCAAATCAGTATGCCCTAATACTTTGACATCATTTGTTCAAATCAGCTTCTCAGTGTTGCTCTTTGTGAAGAGGTGTATAGCATGTCTAACTATGGTTACTGGTCTGTAATCTTCCAATACATGGACCTGCATTCATAAATACAAGAGAAGGGCAGTGCAGTGATGGGTGCTTTACTAAACACATAGTTTCTGATATTTATGTGTGCCCTGCAACAGTGCAGTTGCAAATGATATATCAGGACTTAGGCCATTGTTAAACAGACTCCAGAATTACAGACCATAACTAAATTGTTACATTTGATATGGGTTTATGCTGACACTGGACATTGGTCATCCTTGATCATATCCCTTTGGTATTGTCAGTAACTTGTATTAATGTGGACATGCTTTCATCTGGATATGAAGGCACACAACTCCATCATTGCACTACTGGTGTTTTCAAGGTGTATGTTTTTGTGTGGGTGTCATCTACATAACATTCTGAGAAACAGGTACATGTCTGTCTCACTTCTGCAATATGCATTCATGACAGCATCTTTCACCTACATTGCTAGGATATATTTATATGAACTTTTGCAAATTGCACTCACACAATCATATCACAAGTCCTGGCTTTGCAAACAAGTCTTATAACAGTATATGTTACCTGCAACACTATGTGATGTCATTGTCTATAAAGGGCACTGTGGGTCTGTTAAACTCAGACTTCTGCTGTGGTGTGAGTATTAAGTACTGTGTTCTCTAGTTTGTGTAATTAGATAGGCAGGGATTCTAATCTTGCAGCAATTAACGTGTGTATGCATGTGTGTGTGTGTGTGTGTGCGTGTGTGCGTGTGTGCGTGTGTGTGTGTGTGTGTGTGTGTGTGTGTGTGTGTGTGTGTGTGTGTGCATGTGTGTGTGTGTGTGTCTATGTCTGAATGTGTGAATGTGTATGCAGTTAGAAGAGCATGAGCCCAGGTCCTGCTGCCCTCACTGAAGTATCATTTAGAAGGTAATTTTACACTGCTATATGACTCCACAGCAATTTCATACAGCCCTCCCAAAATCCTCTTCTCAGCATACACTGCTGGTGTCATCCTATCTGACACTGTTAAAGACAGACTTGTGCGGTAGTGCTAGTGCTAAGTACTGTGTTTTGCAGCTTGTATAGTTAGATAGGTAGGGGTTCTAATCTCACACAGTCAACTTGATTGTGTGTACATTCAGCTATCAGTCTGTAGACATTCCTCCCAACATCTTCTTAGTGTACACTACTGATGTCATCCTGCATACATTGCACTTTTACAGTATTAAAGACAGGCTTGTACAGTGCCATTAGCATTAGGTACTGTGTTCTACAGCTTATGTAAATAGATAGGTACAGGTTCTAATCTCATAGCAATAAACTTAAGTATGTGTATGTTCATTCAGCTATTAGTCAGGAGACTGCTTTACACCAGGATATGAGCCCATATCTATGTCAGACACCCCTCAAAACATCTTCTTCTCAGCATATACTGATGATGTCATTCCCTATAAAGTGTACTACGACAGTGTTTAACTCAGATGTCTGCAAACGTGTGAGCATTAAGTACTGTGTTCTCAAGCTTGTGTAACTAAATAGATAAGGGTGCTAATCTTACAGCAATTAACTTGTGTGTGTGAGTCTGGCGACAATTTTATTCCTAAATGTGAGTCCACATCTATATCATACCAAAAAAAAGAGGGTTATCTTAACTCATGTTTGTTCTACTGTATTCCATCATGTATGCTAAATTACCTTGTAACACCTGTTTTTGTCTGACAAGCTATCTGTAACTTTAATGTCTATAACTGAAGTTTTAATGTTCTGTTTCTTTATCTGTTTTATGTGGAGCTTTTCTCCTTAGGCCTCTACTGAAAATGGACATATATCCAGTTAGACTAGCCTAGTTAACAAATGTAAAATAAAAAAAAAATAAAATAAATATCACACACTTTTCCCAACATCTTCTTTACAGCATACAGTGATGATGTAATTCTCTATGAAGTGCACTCTGACTGTGTTAAAGTCAGACGTCTGTACTGATGCTAGTCTGACATTGTATGGGATCCATCTTAATTACCTATACAGGTGTGGTGTTCCAGTGTGAACTGAGTCAACTGGTGTGTGTGCATGTGGGGGGGGGGGGTTGGTGGTATATTACAGTCATTGTATAATGGTTTGAATCTCTTTTCATTTAACTCCCTGTCAGGAGAACCTTTTACATAGCTCCATGAATCCAACATCCCCTGTTTCCCTCTCTCCACGTAACATCCTTTCTGTGGAACACTAATGATGTCATCATCTCAGAGATGCATACATACATCATGAAGCAGAGATCCTCCATGACCCTCTGCAAGCCATCTTTAGACCACTGCATGTGTGATTGCTAATTCTGTCATGGGGTGGTGCACATGTCACATATGGACAGAGGCAGTCTGTAATAAAATCAGACACATACACACATACTTCCACTATCTTCCATCACATAGATAATATCAATTTGGGTTTAAATGGCATAAGCATGGCTAGGATTTTATGTGCTCTTAGCCGTTAGCCTAATAATGTCCTATGACTCTCTGAAAATTGTACATGTCAATGTTGTTGTCATCCATACGTGCTATGTTGATGTGTGGCTGTACTGTATTCCTACAACCATTTATTTCAATCTGTGAATTGAGCTACTTTACAGATGGCCACTGCTGCCATTTGTTTACATGTTCTTTCCATAACAGCTGTAGTAATATACATCCTGAGGACTGTTGACATAGGTTCATAGGTTCATAGGTAGGTACTAGGCTATTGGCCCTAGGGCCTATATAAGCCTAGCCAAATGGTACCCTGGCTTTTGCCACCCAAGAAAATAATTTTCCTGTGTCCCTGTCAAGCACAGCCATAGAAGTGATCCCTGGGGTGAATTTCCTATCTCCCATCCAATCATCAAGATTTTTCTTGAAGAGTGCTAATAAAGAGCTTTGTTTGATATAGATAGGTAATTTGTTCCAGAGTATGGGAAGTCGCTGGGAAAGGAATCTATCTCTCCAGCATGTTCTGTTTATTGTGGTGACAGGATTTAGGTCCCTAGAGCATGTAGCTCGGAGGGATTGAGATTTCTTTAAATGGAGCATGCCCATCAGCTCTGGGTTTGACATAGCTTTGTATGTTAGGCAGAGATCGCCTCTGAGTAGGCGATATGCGACAGAGTAAAGCTGGACTTTTTTGAGACAGTCTGTGTAGGGCATCTGTTTGAGGCCAGTGATCCTCTTTGTGAAATATTCCTGCGGCCTTTCCAGTTGTTGTAGATGTCTTGTGAGGTACATACCAAAAGGAGCATTGTACTCTACAATGGGTCTAATGAGTGATGAGTAGAGGGGAACAATGACCTCTTTTTTCCTGGATGAGAAACCTTTTGTGATGAGGTGAGCCACGTAGAAAGATTTCCTGACTACTGTGGCAATATGATTATCAAAGGAGAGACTACTGTCCACCTGTGTCCCAAGGTCTCTTATCACACTTTCGGTGTTAAGTAGATTATGACCTATGTGCTAGTTCATGGGTACAGAGTTTTTACCAAAAGGGATGACAATGCACTTTTTGGCATTGAACTTGAGGCCATGGCTTTGACACCAGGCATCTGTCTCAGTGAGGCCCTTTTGTAGGATGTCCACATCGTTAGGAGTTTTGATTATTGCTCCTAGTTTGCAGTCATCTACGAATGTTATTAGCCACAGACCTTCTATGTTAGCCTGTACTTCAGAGAAGTAGCTACCAAACAGGAGAGGACCCAGGACTGAACCCTGTGGCACTCCACTTGTCACTGGTCTGAAGTTGGATTTAGAGTCTGCTACTTTCACAGTGAGGGTTCTGTCAGTGAGACAGTTGGCAACCCATCTTGTGACATAGGGATTTATACCTAGTTTAGTGAGTTTATCCATAATTCCAGAGTGGGGGATGGTGTCAAAAGCCTTGACAAGATCTAGATAGGCTGGGATGATGGTATGATGTTATGTATATTGTTGCCTTACTATGGCATGTGTTTTTGTTGAGGAGTATATCAACATTCTACACATTTCTTATTCAACCATCACAATAACAGCTGCAGTATGGCACAAGTGTGCATGTGTATACCTAACATCTGGAAATGTTATCTGGCATACAGCAATATTATATCATACTGAATACATAGGCACTTATGGCTGGGTTCATCCACACATTGTAATGCTGTCATATATGCAAGCATACCAATTTTGAAATTCACTTGCAACCTTCTGGAATTCATTGTTTGTACTATTGTGTTATTATTCACAATCATTATACAGGTGTTTCCCAGCACCATTGTGCGACTGTCAGCATTTGTGTCATTAACTGTTTTGCATGAACTGCATCTACCTCATTTGTAATGTGTCCATATATGGTGTCAAGACCCTCACCCACACATTTCCACAGATGAACATATAGGCATATGATGCACAACTGATGTAATGACATGAAATAGAGTTGTACAACTATGTTAACAGTTCCACTGTGTCTCATGTGATTAGGTTCATAGGTTCATAGGTTCATACTAGGCTATCTGCCCTAGGGCATTTATAAGCCTAGCCAGAGTGTGTGTGGCTTTCACCACCCCTTAGGATGAGAATACTATACCCATTAGTTTGCTGTGCCTCTGTCCAGCAGTGATACAGAGATGATTCCCGGGGTAAACCTACGATCTCCCATCCACTCGTCAAGATTTCTCTTGAACAGAGTCAGTGAGGGGCTCTGCCTCACATGGACTGGGATTCTGTTCCATAGTGTAGGGAGTCTCTGGGTGATGAATCTGTCCCTCCAGCACGTCCTATTTATATCCGTGTTGAGGTTTAAGTCTCTTGCTCTCGTGGCTCTGGTGGATTTGGATTTTTTGAGGTGGATCATGTCCATTAATTCCGGGTTGGACATGGCCTTGTATGTCAGGCACAGATCACCTCTGAGCAGGCGGTATGTGACTGAATAGAGCTGGAGTTTCTTCAGTCGGGCATCGTATGACATATGTTTGAGCCCCTTTATCCTTTTGGTGAGGAACTCTTGGGGTCTTTCCAACTGCTGCAGGTGTCGGGTAAGGTACATTCCGAATGGGGCGTTGTACTCAATCATTGGTCTGATAAGTGAAGAGTACACGGGTACAATGACCTCTCCTGATCTGGATGTGAATCCCTTCATGATCAGGTGGGCAATGTAGAAGGTCTTCCTAACCACTTTGGCAATGTGAGTGTCAAAAGAGAGGTTACTGTCAACTTGGGTCCCCAGGTCCCTGATAACTTCTTCCGTGTTTAATGGGTTACCACCTATGTGGTAATTAGGGGTTACCTTGTTTTTCCCAAAGGGTATGACTATACAATTTTTGGCATTTAGCTTAAGGCCATGGCTCTGGCACCAGTTATCCATTTCTATGAGACGTTTCTGGAGGATGTCTGTGTCTGATGGAGTGTCAATTATGGTGCCCAGTTTGCAGTCATCTGCAAATTTTGTCAGCCACAATCCCCCTATGTTTGCCTGCACTTCAGAAAAATAAATGCAGAACAAGAGGGGGCCCAGGACTGAGCCCTGTGGGACACCGCTCGTGACCGGCTTAGAGTCTGACATGGCACGAGCAACTCTAACCCTGTGTGTTCTGTCCTTGAGCCAGTTTGCAACCCATCTTGTGACATATGGGTTTACATCTAAGCTGGTGAGCTTTTCTATGATGCCCGAGTGGGGTATTGTGTCGAATGCTTTTGCTAGGTCAAGGTAGGCTGTGTGAACTGCCTTACCCTCATCAATGGCCTTAGTGACTGTTTCGAAAAAGTCGACCAAGTTCAAGAGGCAGGATCTGCCCTTGACAAAGCCAAATTGGGTAGGATCCAGTGTCTGTAGGTCCCCAATGTCTTTATTTATGAGTTCCATTATGATCCTCTCCATAGCTTTGCAGACAAGGCTCGTCAAGCTTATGGGGCGGTAATTTCCAGGGTCAGTAGAAGCACCGCCTTTGTGGAGTGGGACCACAGTTGCCGTACGCCATTCTTTGGAGTGCGTATCCTGTAGTAAGGCTAAGATTAAACAGCAGCCTTATGTGTGGGTTTAGTTCCTCATTGAGTTCGTGTAGCACACAGCCGGGGACACCGTCCGGTCCCATTGATGCTGTGTTTTTTGCTTTAGAGAGAGCAGTTCTCACCTGGGCATCTGAGATGTTTGGGAGGCTAGACTCTGGTGGGATAGATATTTCTCCTTTTGGGGGGGGGGGGGAGAAATTTGCACTGAACCTGGCTGCCAGTATGTTGGCAATGTCTGTGGGTTCAGTGATTTTTTATCATTTTGGACTAATTCTGAGCATATCTGGGAGTTTCCACCCAGGTTTCTAACATAGCTAAAGAAGGCTTTATGATTGTCTTTTGTGTCATTAGCGATTTTTCTCTCAAAGTTGGCCTTGGATGATTTTATGAGTGATCGTAGTTTTTGCTAGTATTGATCAGAGATGCCTTCCCATTTAGGGATTTTGCTCTGTCATGTAGTAGCTTTCTCCTCTTGTTGTAGAGTTTGTTTATGTCTGGAGTCCAACAGACCGGCGCCTGCCTTTGGTGGAAAAGGTCTTGATTTTATTAGGGATTGCTTGATCCATACATTCCTGGAGGTGCTTGTAGAAGGCATTTGTAAGGGTTTCAGCAGCGTGGGTTGTGGTTTCCACTGGCTCGGGCGCCTTGAAGGATACCACTCCAGTCTTAAGAAGTGTGAAGTTTGCTTTTGAGAAGTTCTTCACTGTGGTCTTTTTTGCTGGGGTGGGGCGGGATGTGGATCTCCAGTGAGATTAATTTATGGTCTTATCTCACCAATGAGGGATATACTTCCGGTGTAGAGCATTTTGTCCCCATGTTTGTGATGATCAGGTCTAGTATATTTTCTCCTCTTGTGGGAATGGTGACTAGTTGTTCCATAGCATTTGAGTTTATGAACTCAAGGAACCTTTGGGCTAGGGTGTTGGGGCTTGAGTAATGTTCCCAGTCTATGTTTGGGTAGTTGAAGTCACCCAATATGATGGTGTTTGGAGAGACATTTATACTCTCCAGTGTCTTCAGAAAGGCTGTGTGGGTTTCCTGAGTTTGAGAAGGTGGTCTGTAGCATGTTACAAACTGTAGGGCAGTTTTACCTATGGTTAATTGCACCTGGATGGTCTCCGATGCTTCGTGCATTGCCACTAACCTGGAGGTGTGGGTATCCTTTATGAATATGGATACTCCCCCTCCTTTTGTAGTTCGGTCCGGATTTTGGGGCCGGAACGCATGATATGAGGTATAACCTGATAGTGCTGGGGTGCTCTCAGGAGCCTTGAACCAATTCATACCCAAGGTTTATTTCAATGTGATTTACAGACTGAAGTACAATTGTAGCATAGGTATAACTATAGTGTGACTGTACTACGTCACAGACATACCACTATATCACATCAATGTTACCACTTGATAGTTTGCATGAACACATATGGATGCATGTCAGGATTTCATAGCAGTATAACATTTTCAGTGTCTGGGGACTGGTGATCTTGTAGTACATTTGTTGAGGTTTGACATGTACTGACAAGGTGCTCCATGTATTGCTTGGTATGTGTAACAATAGAAGATCACTCCTACCGAGTAGTATAGGATCCTTGCAGACTGCATTTAGGTATAATTTAAAATTATGCATCATGATGACCAGAATGCTGTTTTTTGTGGAATAAATTCACAATAACCCCCAACAAGGCCAAATAACAGAGTTTATTAACACAACTTGTATACAAACCCTTGACTTTCTTTCCAAAATAATTTCCCCTATAACCCAAGCAACCATGCCTGGTCAATCACAGATAATATGTATTTTATTCACTTAAAGAGGAGGAAAGTCTACAACAGGGCAGAAAAATATTTGTCTCCTATGCTCTAGAGCAACTTGATGTGGTTATCATCTAAATCTATTTATATATCTATATCTGTGTATATATATATATATATATATATATATATATATATATATATATATATATATAGATTCATAGGTTCATAGGTAGGTACTAGGCTATCTGCCCGAGGGCATTTATAAGCCTAGCCAGAGTGTGTCAGCTTTCACCACTCAATTGATTAATTAACTAAGCCTCTGTCAAGAAGAGGCAATGAAGTGATCCCAGGGGTGTATTTTTCTGTTCCCCATCCACTCATCAAGATTTCTCTTGAAGAGTGTTAGTGAGGGGCTCTGCCTAATGTAGTTAGGAATTTTGTTCCAAAGCATGGGGAGTCTCTGTGACAGGAATCTATCCCTTCAGCATGTTCTATTTATTGTTGTGGCGAGGTTTAGCTCACTAGAGCGAATGGCTCGCAGTGACTTGGATTTTTTTAGGTGGAGCATGTACATCAATTCTGAGTTGGACATGGCTTTGTAAGTCAGGCAGAGATCACCTCTGAGTAAGCGATATGCCACTGAGTACAGCCAGAGTTTTTTCAGTCGGGCTGCATAGGACATATGTTCGAGGCCAGTAATCCTCTTGGTGAGGTACTTTTGTGGTCTTTCTAGCTGTTGGAAGTGTCTTTTGAGGTACATCCCAAATGGGGCATTGTACTCTATGATGGGTCTGATGATTGACGAGTAAAGGGGCACTATAACCTCTTTATTTCTAGATATACAGTAAGTCCCAAAGAACACTTGAGGCCCTGAGTTATACAAAAACGCAGGTTTACTTATGTATCTAATAAAATGAAAATAGCAGTACTTCTTGGTTTCTCATTTTAAAAATGACATGAAAATAGCACTGATTCTTGGCTTCTGAGCTCCAGAATGAAATAAAATAAGCGCAGCTATTTTGCTTGAGGTTCCACAAAGTACCTTTCTGGGATCTTTGCAAACTGCACCCAACACCTCCAGGAAACAGGCTATCAACAGAAGTACAGGCTGTAAAATGTCACATGGTCTTCCTTTGTTGCACAACATGACTTAGTCCTAGACAGAACTGATGATATTAAAAAAGAGAGTATAAAAAATGTTTGCCAAAGTTATGTAAAAATGTAGGTGAGATGAACAAGACCAATGATGATAGAAATATTTGGAATGGTGGATGGGAAATGGGCTTTGTATTAGAAACATACCTCACAGGATGCACAGTAACAAGTCCTGCTGAAACCCCACCCACCATCCAACAATCGGTGAAAGCAAAGTAATATTCATACCAATGGCGGCATGAATATTCATTGTCTATGCCCTTTTCCTCAAGGAAGTGTGATCTTGGAGTTGGTGTATTTAATTTGAGGGTGGGGTGGGGGAGCAGAGGGGTGTGCCGCCCTGCAAAAATGAAGGAAAAAAAATACTTGTAGTCTTTTCCATCCCACAACATGCCCGTTTCACCTGTCAGTCACTGAAGCTGTGCCCACTTCTGCGCAGACTGGCCTGCGAGGTACTTTTCTAATGCAATACTGGGAAATGGATGTTATCTTGAAAATGGATAACAAGGTAGTGCAACATTTACCAAGTGTATTTTCAGTTGATGATGCCAGGTGAACAAAATATGGAGTACAGCTGGAAACCTTCTCTTTGTGGTAAAAAGCATCTGATTAATGAATGTAAAAATGTGATGCACAATCATTGTGGGCAAAAAAGACCATGAGTAAATGTATGAAAGACTATAGAATATGTAGAATTTCAGAACATCTTTGATTTGTGTGTAAAGAAAGGGAGAAAGCTGAAAGAGGTATGATAACAGAGGATAAACTAGAAAATTATAATAAAAAACAGTATAAATGAGGACAATTGTACCCAGACAGATATTGTGAGGAAACAGAAGGAAGGTAATAAGTTTGGTCATGATGGCCACAAAGGAGAAGAAATTTCAGAAGATTGGGCAGTGTGCTGCATAATCTGAAAGCAATAAATATTTTTTTTTTGGAAGAAAAAATAATGCTTTGTAAAAGGAAATAAAATGTTATATTATTGAGTGGCTAATAGTTAGAAAAAGAAAATTAAAAAAAATGCCTGCAAAAGGTTAAAAAAGGAAAGGAATAATGTATGGTTAATTTCAATTAATGTAAATGGTTTCATATGATAGAAATAGAACAACCACAGTGATTGCATGATATAAAAAGGTGAAGGTGGATACTTTTTGTTTACAAGATGTTAGATTTATTCCTGAAATAGAAACTGCTGGAATAGTTATGGGGTCATCAGGTAGTTTGGAATCAAGGTGGTGAAAGGACCTCAGGGATGCCTGTTATTTCAGAGACTATATTAAAGTTTTTAATATTTGTGTTGCAAGGCTATGTTGGTTATTGTTATTAATATTAGAAAGAGATCTAGTGTATTTAGAATTATAGGGCTTTATGCTTATATATATATATATATATATATATATATATATATATATAAGATAGAAAGGGACTATTTGAGGATATTATGTCTTATGTTTTTATTAATATGACCATCATTATCATGGGAGATTTTAATTGGAATATATGAGGAAGAGGAAAAAAAAAGGAAATGATGTTTGGAAGTTTAAAGACATCATGAAATGGGGAAATGTAAGACCTTGGAAATTTAATGGATAGGTGTATAACTGAAGATAATTTTAAATGGAAATTGACTATTTTAATTTATTCAAAAGATACTTAAGTATGTGGAGGGTGTATGGTTACTGGATTTTCAGATCATAGAAGTATTTGGGTGGTAATTGGAGAAGATGACAAGAGCATTAAACAGGAAACAGGGACATGGTTGCCCGCAGGATTTTTTGCAGGGGATGGGGCATGCAAACCCAGAGGCCAGAGCTCCAAGGTGTACCAAATACACTTCAGACCATAGAGTGTGACCAAGTCAATGCACACAGGCATACAAATACACACACAAGAGTGATCTTCTCACTGCTATTAGATGCATACAGTGCAACATAATGGAACCTTGCCTGTAAAGACACACACACACACACACACACACACACACACACACACACACACACACACACGCAAATATATGTCCTAAAATTAGAGAGTCCTTATGTTTCAACTTGTCCTGTAACATGCCACTCCACAATACTTCTATGAGGACAATGACTAAGGTATTTACATAAAATGTGCAGATATGCATAAATACTACAATTATTATTAAACAAGTACAAATATCTGCAAAGTGGTGGTAATTATATACCAATTTGCAATGAGATGTTTTGACGCAGTATGCAAGCTTTCATTTGATGCCATGAATTACCACGAAACTTGTAATTTTACATGAAAATGCATAACAATATTTTGGTAACTAAGCACCCTATTTGGGAATAAAGCCGAAATTGTAACACTAGTTTGATTATGGTGCACAAACATTCTTGATGGAGAACCATTTTCAACACTGTAGTTTGTAACCCAACAAGACATTCCCAGGCCATCATTGCTGTCAGATACATACAGTGCAATCCATTACAGCCCCTCCCCATGTGCATACACTTTCTAAAGCACACACACTCACACACACACACACACACACACACACACACACACACACACACACACACACACACACACACACACACACACATACATGGACACACAGACAAGCAGATGCAAGTATACAGTTGCCCCAGACAATGGAGACTTGCACCACTGGCCTTGCATGGTAATAATAATAATTAAGAAAAAAAAACTCTGGCTGTTTCCCTCTGTGCTTTTGCTTACCTTTTAAACAGCAGCTCTAAAGGGTCTGATGCATCACAGAAATCAATCGTGATGCAGAACTCAGTAAAATAATAGAATATTCAGAATTACCAATATTAATAACTGAATTAAACACATACACACACACAATCAATCATGATGGAGAACTCAGTAAAATAATAGAATATTCAGAATTACCAATACTAATAACTGAATTAAACACACACACACACACATACACACACACACACACACACAATCAATCATGATTCAGAACTCAGTAAAATAATAGAATATTCAGAATTACCAATACTAATAACTGAATTAAACACACACACACACACACACACACACACACACACACACACACACACACACACACACACACACACACACACACAGACACACACACACACACACACACACACACACACACACACCATGGTGTAGTTAAGCAATAACCCACGCCTGGGAGTGGGTAATGCTGGATTTACCCACAGTTGGTGTGGTTTAGTCATGAGGGTGAAGCCCAAGTGGCCAAACAAAGACAACCGTGGGTAAATGCAGCATTACCCACACCCAGAGGTGTGTTATTGCTATTATACAATGACATTATTTAAGAAAAAAAATACTTACTTTTCTTAAATAATGGCATTGTATAATGCCTCCATGCTGCCCTTCCCACAGCTGTTCGGTATCCTGGAGCAGTTCTGATGTACTGCACATGCATATGCTTACCCAGTACATCAGAGCTGTGTCTAGAGGAAGCAACGGAGAAAGCAAGATCTCCGTTCCATTTTTTTAAAGCTGTCTCGCTATGTTAAACAAGTTTAACAGCGAGACAGCTTTAAAAAAAAGTAACGGAGACAGGAAGATCTGTGTTGCTTTTTTTTAAAGATATCTCGCTATGTTAAACTCGTTTAACATAGCAAGATTACAGCAATGGAGCTCTTCCGTTCTCTTTTGCTGCCTAACACAAAAAAAAAAGTAAAGACTTATACTAACAGGAAAAGCCCGGGTGACCGGACCTTTTTCCATTAGTATAAGTCAGATTTACAATAGGCATGCTGACCAATCAGCGTGCATGTTTTGGAATATTAATAGGGAGTCATTGCATAATACTTTCTATCCAGTGCTGCATAGATACTTGACTGCCTTGTTTTCCAACTGACTGACTTGCTTGTGACTTCAGACATATTTGCATCTTCAGAATGAACCAATGTTTACAGTCTGCACATCATTAAAACTGATAATATTTAAGAACTTCTTTGAAGAAATTTATTAAAAATACTGAAAGTGTTTATTTTTACTAATGCTGGCCTGGTATTGTGATAGACAACATGAACACTTTCCAGTTACTCTAGATTCCTGGGTGTAGCAAACATTCACTTCAATGCTGGGGATCAAACAAGTATTGCTATTATAAGGTAATAAAATGGAATTTCCTGCTTATTTTTTTCATGTTATAAAATATGCATGGTCAAAGCTCTTGATAATCAAGGTTGTGCATCTTTGAATGGTAAGACAAATGAGATGTTTGCATTTTTCTAGGAAACACATCTGGGGGCTGTAATCACTTGAAGAAGATTCTTATTGTATAACACGTGTACACATGAGTAAGGCAGCTGCAAGAATAGAGCTATAGACATGCAAGAGTTAATATAACTAACATTCATTATCCAAGTATCAGTAACTGCAATATCAAACTTAACAGAAACAGCAACAGACTGAAATGTATACTCAATAACCAATCACCAACAACTCTAGGCATTCTACCATTTAAATCTTCCAGTTTATCTCCATTAAAATAAGATCCTTCCTAAAAAAATAAAAAAAACCCAAAAAAAAAAACAAAGATCTTATGGAAGATGAACTAAGTTACCTAGACTGGTTCTTTCTTTGCCAATGCAGTTACTCTGTCATGCTATAGCTATGCCTAACCCCCTCATTAAACCCTTCCTGTGCAAGTATTTTTCAGAAGAAATGGCATAATGGACAACGACGTTACTTGATTGAATCAAACTTGAAATCTTTTCTTCTAGACAGAAATAAAGCATATAAACTAAAGAAGATAACCAATCTTGCTTATCAAGAACAATCCTTACAGAGAGAAAAAAAACTTGTAAGATAAAAATCAAAGAAGCAAGGTTTTCATACTCAAAACAATTGCTAACTATGGTAGCATCCCAGTCTAAACAGTTATGAAGAGTATTCAAAGATTAACATATTTTGATAATAAAAACCTAGTTAAACACTCCTCATTATGGATGCATCCTGCTACAAGAATCAAAAATCTTTAGTGTACTCCACCTACCCATTACACCTTAACTTATCTACAATACCCTTGAAAGCTTCTCTCCCCATTTGATTTTTTAGACTGTCATCTGGAAGTAGCAATACAAGAATGGAACGTCGTCTTGTATTTAAAATTCAATGCGTGGGCAGAAAGGGTGAACAGGATGTCTGTGCCACAGTGCGCACACAGATGTGATGTGACAGGTGTGTGCGACTGGACTATTCTTAAAGAAGAATGCCCTTAAAAACAAAACCAATATTTATTTTTTTAATTAAAGAGCAAATGTAGCAGTGCCTTGGTAAGTAAAGTGAACAGGGATAAAAGGATATTTGGGAGAGTGTATTATTAAAGAAGTGTTAAATGAAGAAATGAAACAATTGTTAGTAGAGGCCTTTTAATGAGTCTTGGACTGATTGGTGGCTGAGTTTGAGTTTTAACGAAAAGCATAAGATTGTGTAGTTGCAAACTGAAAAATTATGCAGAAGACCAGAGAAACAGAAGTATAATAGTTTACATAAGAGAATGTTAACTTATTTAGAGGATTGATGACATAAAGTTCTATGATATTAAAAAGAAATTTGAAGATAATAAAAAGAATATAATTAATTTATTGTATAAACAGAACTATTATGTTAAGAGAAGAAGAGGTCTTACTTTTATAGCAAAGTCAATAAAAAAGGAATACTGTTTAATGAGGGAAATAAAAGAGAAAAAAGAATATAAAGTCTAATCAGGAAGAGGTTATGCATACCATAATTAGGATATTAAAGAAAGTTTTATTAATGAATCTAGTTAACAAAGATAGTCTGGGATGTTAAAAATTTTAAAACAAACAATAGTCTTATTTAACAAAGAAATAGCATTGGATGAAATGGAATAGGTTATAAGATTTCTTAAAGGAGAACCGCACCCACAGACTCAAAAAACACATTTATTTCATCATGGTTTAGTGTTTCCTACATTTTAGCACCACTCGGATACTAATTACATGTTTTTAAATATTTTTATACATAATTTCTTACTCTGACCACATGGGGTCTAGCATCTTAAAGTGATCCTGATTGTTTAGTCTACCTGTAAGTATCCCACAATGCAGTGCCTGTCTGCAAAAAATTACATCATGCAGGCCTCTTTCTTCCTAAAGCTCCTGCCACTGCATTGATTTTATATTCATACACTGCTGTTTTTCAGTTAGTTAATTTTAAATAACATTTCATGCCATTCAATGACTACTTAAAATACAAACAGTGAAAATGCCACAAAACAGACTTTCAATGTGCTTTTTACTGCTGCTTCTTTCAAGAATGGCTAATTTCAGTCTTTTATGAAGCCTGAATTGTACTACTGTGACTCATCTCCCATACCCATTCACACCTAACTTCCCTAGCTGTGAAAGTGCTAAGGGTAATTTGAACTGTTACCTGCTGTGAAGGACAGCTCACATCAGGAGACTTGACTCATGTACTGCTTCCTTGTTCTAGCCTTTACTTTCTGTATGGATAGTGGAAGGACCAGGGAGCTGTGACATCACAGCATGGGTGGTGTTTTTAGGATATCATGGTGATGTCAGTTTGGGGAGGGAATTGGCTAGAAAACTACTTGTATTCATTTACCTTGATAACATAAATGAATTGGAGACTGCAGCAAGCTTTTCCAGGGCAGGATAAAAGTTTTTTTTGAAAGTGGAACCACCACAGTACAGTAAGGTACTGTTCTAGTGAAGAGAAACAGTTGATTTAAAATATTTTAAATGCTATAATGTTGTTTATTCATAGCAAGGACTGTAAATCGGGAGAAAAAAAGACAGAGAAGTCGAGCATTTAATAATAGGATCCTGTTATTCTTTAAGGAAGATTCTTTAAAAAAGATGGGATGGGGTATGGATTACATAAAACATTTGATTGACTTTTTGAATTATTTAATGAGTTGCTGGATGCAGGAGAATTACAAAAAGATGGTTATGCTGGTGTTATTAAATATATTTGGAAAAAAGGGAAATGATTTAAAAATTGGAGACCAATCACATTAAACAATTCAGAGTATAAAATGTTTATAAATATTTATTTAAAATAGATTTGAATGTATGTCAGATGAGATTATTTTAGATGGTGTATATGGGATTAAAGGAAGAGATAGAATTATAGATTTATAGAATTATTAGTTATTACAAAGGAAATAGCAGATAACATATAAAGGGAAGAAGAGATTAGAACTGTAGTAGGAGATGCGAACAAAGCTTTTGATAATGTGGATTGTAATGTCTTATGGGAGATTTTGAAAGAATATGGAGAAGAGGGAGAATTTTTCATTTTTTAAAAATCTGCACATTACAATAATGAAGTTAAAGTTTTTGGTAATGGATGGCTATCTAATAGTTTAGGCATTAAAAAGAGGTTGCACCAAGGGTGTCCTGTGAGTATTATCTTATTCACTTTGAATATAAATGCTTTGGCTGATAAATTGTAGAATGTTATGAAAGGAAGGGGAAGAAATATATTTACTATATTTAAAGTCTTCTGCTGGCAATATTATTATTGTTGCAAAGAACAAATTGTGGATAAGGGAAATGTTAGTTTATTTTACGCATCTACTCAGGAATGTGTGTTTGCATTTTAACACAGGTGTAGTTTTTGTTAGGGTAGTAGAACTGGAGGGATACAATTTAATAAAAATAGTTTAATTTGTTAGGTATTCCATTTTGGAGCGTAGATGTGAATGATAAATAGTGGGAGGAGATTTATTTATCATTTAAAAAAGAAGGTTTAATTAATTTTTATAATATGGGTAACATCCAGTTCTGGAGGAGAAAGAAAGATATATTTTGCAGATTACTTTTTGCTTTTTTACCGGTATTCTCGGTTAAATCCTGTGAAGAGAGGGGTACTTTATTTAAATAAGAATGAGGAGAGTTAGGTTTATGAAACCTCATTCTTTATTATACATACATGTTCTGGGTTATAAAAAATTATTAATGGTAATTATAATATAAATCTTAAAAGTTTGCTGAAAAGCAACTATAAGTCATTTTGGAGGATTTATATTACAAGAAAAGAAACATTAAAAAAGAGAGAAATGTATGAGTTTAAAATATTTCTTTATGTAACTTCAGAATGGATTATGTTCCTAAGAATAGAAAAGAATGGTATGCAAATATTATGATTTTTTATGTGAAGCCTCTGGAAGGATTAAAGGATGAAGTTATAAGAGCAATTAAAAGAAGGAAAATGGAAAGATTTATTTTTGCCAACTTTTTTATGGAGGCTTACTTTAAATTTAAGAGAAAGGAGATTTGGTTTTGTTAATTTTCTGATGTGGTGAAATCCACTGATCTTGTTTATTTTTGAGTTGTGAAAATGGCTAAGAAAGTATGGAATATGGTATGCATAGAAAAAATATTGAGGAAATATAAAAAGATTAGAGGAAGTTAATATGTATATGATTTTATATGAATATTACGAAAGTAAAGATGAAAAAAATATGATGTTAATTTATTGGGAACTCTGGTTTACCAGAAGAAATGAAGTTTTGTTCAATAAGTTGTAGAATTTAACAGACATTATAAGGGATATCAGAATATGGTTGTGGTTACATGAGTGAGAGATTTTCTTTGCTTAAGGTATACATAGGATCATAGGATCATAGGAAGTTGCTAGGATATTGGCCCTGAGGCCCTTATAAGCCAACCCAAGAGTTTAGCCCATGCATAAACAAATCAGCACCCAATGCCCCTGTCCAGCAGGGACACAGGTGGCATCCCAGGGATGTGTTTTCTATTTCCCATCCAGCTATTCAGGTTGCACTTAAAAAGGGGTAAAGAGGTACTCTGCTTGACATGGAGAGGGAGTCTATTCCATAGATGGGGAGTCTCTGGGGCACAAATCTGTCCCGGCAAGAAATTCTATTGATGTCACAGATCAGGTTGAGGCCGTGTGTACAGGTTGCTTGAGTTGATCTTGACTTGTGGATATGCAGCAGTCCCATCAAGGCGGGGTCCGAGATTGCCTTGTATGCCAGACAGATGTCACCTCTGAGGAGTCTGTATGAAATAGAGTAGAAAGACATAGGGCTTTTAGCCTATCTGTGTATGGTAGATTTTTGAGGCTCTGGATTCTCCTGGTGAGGAACCTCTGTGGTCTCTCCAGCTGCTGCATGTGCTTTGTGAGGTACATGCCAAATGGGGTGTTGTACTCAATAATGGGCCTTATAAGGGAAGAATACAGGGATGTTATGACCTCCTTGTCCCTGGATTAGATACCCTTACTTGTGTGGTGGGCCATGTAGAAAGTTTTCCATACAATGGACGCAACATGGTAGTCAAAGGTCAGGTTGCTATCTATCTGGGTGCCCAAATCCCTCACGACTAACTGCATGCTTAGGATGTTGTTATTAATGCGATAATTTGTGGGGACATCACTCTCCCCAATGGGGATGATGATGCATTTTTTTGTATTCAGCTTGCGGCTATGTTTCTGGCACCAGTCATTTTTTGGGTGAAATCCTCTTGGAGGATGTCCATGTCACTAGGAGACTTGATGACAGCTCCCAACTTGCAGTCATCTGCAAACTTGGTCAGCTATAGCCCACTGGTTTTGGCCTGAACCTCAGAAAAGTATATCCAAAATAACAGAGGCCCCAAGAATTAACCCTGGGGTATGCCAGTCAATATGGGTCTACTGCTTGAAGTAGCTTCCACTATTTTGACTAGGTGGGTTTTATCAGTGAGCCAGTTAGCTACCCATCTGGTAACATAATTATATGTAAATAATCAAAAGCACAAATATGTATATATGTATGTAGAAAAGTAAATATCTAAATGTTTTGTATATAGCTGATTATACAAGTGATTTTATAAATAAAGACTTCCTACTCTTTTTGATAAATGTTATGGGGTCTTTAACATCCACAAAAGCTGTCATCAACTCAAGAAATTTGGGCTTTGGTTTAACGTC
This sequence comes from Protopterus annectens, assembly GCF_019279795.1. Lineage (NCBI taxonomy): Eukaryota > Metazoa > Chordata > Ceratodontiformes > Protopteridae > Protopterus > Protopterus annectens. The sequence continues at coordinate 1,625,480,762 of NC_056733.1, read as the reverse complement.
TCATCCAAAGGAAGACTTATGCTTATATAATCAGAGACTCATGCAGCCCCTTGTACTTTTTGATTCTTTCTTTGTTATGTTATTTTTTATATGGAATTATCCGTGGACCTGTTGAGTATATTTAAAACTTAAATTCAATACTTATCCCGTGCAGTTTAAAACTTTCATTCCTTACTATTCATACTGTCTACAGACTCACATACCTGGTATTCTTTAACCCATATAAAATTTCATGTCAAATAGAGTCCACCTAGACTGGGCTTCTTTATATCCTCTGCTTTACTACTCAGTGGCAATAGTCTTTCACTAACTGATTTTAATTATCAACCAAGACAACGTGCTGGTGCTTCATATATTTCTTAAACATTGCTGCATATGTTGGTCACTTGCCTAAGTGCTTCCATTACTCAGGTCAGCCAGTTACTGAAGTCCCCATTTCAAAATTTGACTTAATAGAATGCTACTAATTTCTAAGAACACTGTATTAGACAGATATTTCACTGTACTGGATCCTTAAACCTGTTTCTCCTTTGTAAAACACAATAATTTATTGTTTGTCAGTTACCTATCTGGAGTTTTTGTACTGTTTTAGTACAGGTATTAATCCTCTCTCCTTTATCCTACTCTTCTCTGAGTGTTAACTGGTTAGGTTTTCAACCTTGCAATCTAAATTTGCTGCTGATGATCTTTGATGGTTATTTCCTGTACAGAATTACTGCTGGTGTGATTTCTGTTTTCATGCTTGCAGTGATTCAGTGTGCGGTTTTTCTTCTTTACTTCATTATTGTTTGTGTAGAGTTAGTATATTTAAGTAAGGGAATATGTGTATGGGGAGAACCCCCTCTGCAAAAATGCTTTTTTGCAAGATTTTGACTAACTGAAGGTTCAACCATTTTTTTTATCCAGTAAGCTCATAATTTAGTCGACATTTGGGGAAATATATGGTAATTATGGGTGGCACAGTGGTGCAGCGATTAACGTTGTCGCCTCACAGCAAGAGGTTCTCCGGTTCAATTCTCGGCTGGGGTGCCTTCTGTGTGGAGTTTGCATGTTCTCCCTGTGTTCGCGTGGGTTTTCTCTGGGTACTCTGGTTTCCTCCCACATTCCAAAGACATGCATCTGGAGCGTTTCTCCCTGGGCCTCCACTGAAAACAGGCTCTGTGGAACCTAGTCGGACATTCCCGGTCAACAAATGTTAAATAAATAAAATAAATTACCTCCCTGACACATCGCTGACCCTCTCATTCCCCATCCTGCAGAGAAGTTAACTGCTTTCCTAAGACTCATAACAAATACCCTTTTAATGCTGCAGCTTGGGAGTGAGACCTTGGAGCTAGTAGGCCATTATTCATGGATGACACTGAACTTTTCTGAATACTTTTACTCTTTGACCTTGCAGGCTAGCAAGCAGGCTATTATGCTTACTTTGACATGCCATAATGTGGCTGTATGGTTCTTCATACTTATTATGCATGTCTGGAGTGTAAGTACTACCTGGCTAGGCTAGGCTGATCCTCCCATATCCTATTTTTTCTCACAGAAATGCAATACCTACATGGACATTTCAAACAGATGTGGGTGTGGAGTGGGTGTCACTTGTATGATTAACATGCAAATGGCCTTGATGTTGTATTCCAATTATGCTTCTGCAGATTTGACAATGTCATCATGCTTACAATTTACCCTTAACCTCAGTGTAGTGCAATCTTTGAGTTGGTATATCGAATTTGCAGGGGGTGTGAGGGGTGCAGGGGGGGCCTGCAAAAATGTAAAAAACAAAATACATTAGGTAGTTGTAGTACCCTCTTGAGCTAAGTGCCAAATACCCAATGAATATTCATGTGGACAGGGAAGACATCAACATGAATATTCAGTGGTTAGGTAAGACTTGCTACTGTGCACCCGGGGAGGTACTCATGTGCATGATTGATGGTAAGTCAACATCAGCCTCACTCTCACCTCATCCAGACTAGCTCTTCCAGTGACCAGCCTGATAATCAAACCAGATTATTGGATCTTCTCCCCTCTATGCCACAAAGCTGGCTTTACAACTTCCAGTTAGATGCCTAATATGTCAGCCATCACCTCCCTAACAGGAATAATGTTTAACTAGACACCGAGCAGCCTCTGTATGTTTTTTGCTATATAAATCACTATGGCATGACACAGTATATTTCTAAATGAACCATACTTTATTTTAAAGAATGCTCATACTAAACACCAAATGAATAAGAATTCATCTGCAAACATTAAGAAAACCCAGACAATAATAAACATAGAAGGGTAGAACTAGAGGCATTGGTAAACTAAATTAACTCAAAATGTGAGATGGAATGACATTCTTTATTACTTCAGTCAGCAGGTTTAAAAATCAATTCAAATGTTTCTGAGGAATCTCTCATACTCATTTTGCAATTAACTTTATTGTCTAACTTAATTTGTAAGCCATCAGTTAGTGTCAAAGCTTTAAAAATAGTTACATGATCAAGTTAGAAAAATTACCTCTGTGCATGTTGTAAGCATAATTAACAATGAGATTCTATGATAGTGAGAGTATCAAGATAGCCCATACGTTCTAGCATAAGCATACCTCTCAGCTGTCCAGATTTTTGCAGAATACCCAGATTTTTGCCTCATATTTTTGGTCTATTCTTTATAAAATTTGTGGTGTTATGGCAAATCACTGAGGATTGAAGTCAATAAATACTGACATACATTTGAGTTTCAGACTTTATAACCTTCAGAAAATGCATGTTAACACAAATCCTGGTATTCTAGCAATGTTCTAAGTGTATAAGGACATTATTTAAAATCTGCCCCTATTTTTGGGCCTTTGCCCCACCATTATTTTAGGCTTTGTCCAGATTTCTTGCACCAAGAGGTTGAGAGGTATGAGCATAAGTAACATGACATAGGAGAGGACAAAATGCAGAACCAAATTATATATGATGTGACGAAGGTGTTGCATTCTTCTGATAACGTTAAAATAATATTTTCCATCCAAACATATCTCCATTCCTGACTTGATTATCATCGATCAGGAAAATGTAGCCACTTATAAATAGTGATGATGTAAATTAAAAACCTGATACTCTGTGATCAAAGATATTGTAGTGCAGTTTGCTGGGTACACCTTCTATACTCATGGAATGTGCCAATGAATGACAAGAATGAACAGCAGTAGTGTATATAACACCATCTCATTTATACTGAGTGTCTATATTGCTATTCTAAGTAAAGATAAATGCTTACTATCAGTTCTGCTGGCCTTCAGACCCTAAGGACCTACAAGCAGTTGTTATTGTCACACTTGCACATATTACAGTTGCTTGAGGATAGAAGGGCAAGGTGGCAGTTGTTAGCTTGGTGTTGCTTGCTTCAGACTTGAGTGATGATGTAGTCTGATCTTGCAGCTCCCAGAAATACTGTGAGATAGGTTTATCACTGCCTTTCAGGGTCTATCCTTTCTTTGAGTGACCTTGGAGGGACAATAATAAAGTAAGGGCATGTGACGGGTGCAGAGTATAATGTTTTGACTGAAAATACCTTTGAAAACATTGACTCAATTAGGTACTAAACAGAGAGCTGTGTGCACACATGGGAGTCAGGAGAAATAAACTAGCTACTCAGATGCATAGTTTTAAAGCTGCAGGGCATCTACTGCCATTAAAATAAGCTAATGACAATGCAGTGACCCCTCCCACCTTGTTCAAAACAACTATGACTGCAGCAGCCATCCTGTGAAGTACATGACATTCTGCTTCATCTTACATAAGATCAAAGCAATCTGTCAAGAGAGGCTTTTGGGCTCTATGATTGGTTGTTTGGATTGTGGGTAGGACTGGACAAAGCAGGAGTACAGAACCATTAAAGAAGAAACTAAATGCAGTAGCCACAGTAGAAATATACATTGGAGTCCAAAATCCGTGGAATTGGAATTGCCTCCAAGATACTGCTATAATTGGGATGCAGCTTGCTCTGATGTACTATATTGCATTAGGTAATTTTTTTATCCTGGCAGATAAGCAGATATATTGGGTAGCAGATGCAGGTTTACAAGACTAATGTATGTTTGTGTGAAGTACATGGGAATACTTACAGTATCAGGCTACTTTCTGTATGAAACAGATTTGAAATAAATTGCTAAATTACTGGGGCTATATTTTGTTTTTACAATCAAACATATGATGTGTACACGGTCAACAAAATGGCGGCGGTCAACAAAATGGCTATATTACTGAGAATGGAGGAGGCTATATGTGGATGAAAATGACTGAACTTGAGTTGCAGGACTAATGTGAATTTGTATGAAGCATGTGAGAATACTTTACAGTGGCTGGCTTATTTATGAGTGACACATAGATGAAATAAATTGTTCAATTATTGGGGACATTATTTTTATTACAGTCAAACATTTGAGATGTGCATAGTCAATAAAGTACTGAGAATTGCTGGGATAGGGGGTATATGAAAAGGAAAATGACTTTGATTTTGTTTGTTGAAGTTTAACTGTTTATTACAACTTTGCAGGACTAATGTGTATTGTGAAGCAAGGAGAACACTTTATTTCAGCTGCCATTCATGTGAAACATAGTTGAAATACATTAGTTTAGTGAATATTTATATCTCAATCAGACATATGAAGTATATACAGCCAATAAACTGGCCATATTGCTAGCAGGAGGGGTTGTCTTGTGTATAAAAGTAACCAAGTCTCTTATTGTTTGTTCAGTTTGGACAGTCATTAATCTCAAGTTGCAGGACTTGTATGAATTTATGCAAATCAAGTTGAAATACTATACCATAACTACTGTGAGTTTGTGTGAAACAAACTTGAAACATATTACTGTGGCCATAATTATTATTTTTTTACCAGTCAGCCATCCGAGTGCACAAATTCAACAATGATTCTATAAATAATATATATTGGTGCTGTCTGTGGATGAAAATGACTCTGCTATCATGATAAAGCTAAGTAAAGTTAATGAATTATTTGCATTTGTTTAGCGTATTCCCTTTCCTTAGATGGTGATCTTGGTGTTGATATACAAGTTCTGTGGGTACAATCTTCCACACTGGGGGTTGCAGGGGGGCTTGCCCATATAAAAAAAACAAGTTTAAAGGAGAAGAGTGATATTCAACATTTATAGATCTTCTTTATTTTTTTTTCATAATTCCAGAGTTCACATGTACAAGTTTCAGAATGACAATAGAAAGCCATATGCCATTGCCCATAATCTTTGTTAGCTATAGCTACACAGTAGTTTCATGGATTCAAAAGGCAGACCTAGTAATAACGGGACATATGCTACATAATCATTAGATGTTTTAATGTTGCCATAAGCTATAGTTTTGATGAAGTATATGGCACATGCTGGGGACAAGACTCAGGTTGCATCCAAAAATGCATTAGTAGACAGGTGAGCTAAAGCTGTTATACTTTTTGGTCCCCAGGCTGCAACTAAATTGTTGTTGGTGATGACAGAAAATAACCACTTTCCTTTTATTTCAAATATTAGAAAATGGATAGTTCTATAAGACAGACAGACAAAGTGAGAAAGGAGAAGCATCCTAGAAGCAAGCATGTTATTATTTTTTTTTTTATTTCATAATCATGTTTTGCATTCCAGAATGTATCACGGTACCCTACATGTGGGGAAAGGGAGAATGATATAAGCAGTGAATAAAAGTTGGTTGTCTCCAGGCATTTCCTCCATCACCTAGCAAGTTTGCAAGAAATGTTTAATTTGTTAATTTCTCAATGTAGGGCATAAACCAAATAAGCATTCAGAATCTGCATGTGATCCTTATACAGCCAGATAAGTGGCAGGAAATTAACAATTATTTAGTAACTGTATACATATTTAATAATTGGAGGCTTTCATATGTGCTAAGGTAAGCAACATCAGAATACTTAAAAAAAGGAAGTCATGTTTAAGCTCTGAATATTGCTTTCCATAAATAGTGACCGAGGGGCATACTAATATGGGAACCTTGCAGATTCCCACTAGTTCATCAGATGTACAGTGCCTTTATAAAGCCCAAGCAACTAGGCTAGTAAAGAGGTAAAATGGGATTCTGAAAAATAAGTAATTTTTTAGGAAAACGAAACTGAAATGGCGTGCTGTTCCTCTATATGCTTCAATGTGTTTGCATTCACTATGTACTAGGCAAACACTACAAATTTACAAAACTCCTGATGCACTTCTCCCGTGAGGGTACTATGTATGCCACCTCATGGACAGCATGACATCTATCTCCATAGCCAAAGGTTTTATAATTAAGTTTCAACATTTTATCAACAATTTTCCATATGGCAGATCTAATCTGCCTGTAATCCTGTATGTCAATTATGTGGGCATCTGTAGAAATAACCTTTCCCTACACATTAAAAATAATCTACAAAATCAGATACACCTACTCTCCAATTAGCTGTCAAACAACAGCCTCATCCTAATCTCAAAAAATGGGTTATGCTTTTCAACACCACTCACAAATTGAGCAAAGCAGCTAACAAATGGCCAATCTCTCACCACAGCCAAGAACCAGCATTATTTAGTTAGTTGTATTTTATATGTGTTTACTGGGAAAATTCAACTGGACAAAATATCCTTTTTTCAGCAGGTGTCCAGGGAGAAAAGCTCCACATTTATAAATAACCATAAGATACATATACAGAGTACAGATTAAAACTGTTCTACACTTCAGATTCCTTGCTGTCTGTCTACATAAAAATCTCAAATTCCAGTAACACATTACCAAAACTAAATGAACTGGTGCATACCCTGGATGAAGAAAATCTCCCTCTTCTTCTCCACCGATGGTAGAGCAGCTACTGACAATGGATTCATACTACTATGATAACAGAATGGCTTCCTTACTATTTCTTCTACCAAAAAAAAAAAAAAAAAAAAAACACTCTTTAGACCACAGAAAGCAATAACTGTCACTTCAATTTTCTACTTAAGGGCCACCACTGTCCCTCTTCTTATCAAAGCCACCTAGTTACTGATCCACCCACATTCTAAGTGGGCTTGTCTACAAACTACTCCATATAAACTCCTTTCCTTTCTTAGTTAGTAGGCTTTCAACAAATTCTACTCTCTGCAATCTCAGATCCCTTCCTCCCTCTGCCTATAATCTACAAGCACTGCTTGCAAGTTTCACTCTCCTGATTATACTTTCTCCACTCTAGCGCCTACAGTTTTATAATCTTTGTCCTCCCAGATTAAATTCCTTTTAATCTTCCTATAATATTACATTGAGCCAAACATTGCTTATTTAAAAACTTCTAGTGCCATATGAATCACATATCCTTGTCTATTACATTACTTCACATAATACTTTCAGCTCAGGTTATAAGGTATATTGTGCTACTGCAGACTTCTCTAAATAACTGTTTTACTCTTTGTAAATTTATTCATCTCTGACTTCCATAACATATGTTTAATAGCATATTTGAGTTCTATTATCTACCTTTTAGAGAGGCACTGGCTTTGTATATTCTTATTTGGTTTAATGGTTTAATTTTGTAACCCTTGGCAAAGCCTGAAATATATCCACTGGGGTCAGTGTTCAATTCCAGTTAAGAAACAAAATGAAATAAAATAAATATTGTAGTAGCTAAAACAGACAAATAACAGGTGTCTGTTATCAAGTTCAAACAGGTCCTGAGGAAACCTGCCACCCTTCCAGCAAGATGATGAGGCTTTGGGCAAGGTGTTTCAGAGAATGGCATCACTCAGATTTGGCTGGGAGGACCATAGGTGAGTTATATTAATCACTCTAAACTCTCTGAAATATAAAGCATTGCCCTGCTGAAAACATGCAAGTCCTTGTAAGAAGATCTTCTATCAGCTGATGAAGTAGACTATGTCCCAGATTTGAGAGATGGCCAAAGGGAGTCTGGTAACCTAAGAACTGTCAACATCAAATACTCCATTCCTGAAAGTATCAATTATTCTATCTAATCCAGTTTCTGAGGGCAGAAGTAGAAGCTTCCTGGCATGTGTGTTAAGGACAGAACCTGTTTATCCAGAAAAGAAACATTCAGCCTGCTTGAAAGAGTACAGCAAACTCTTCCATGAAGATCAGTAATCAGTGATTGATTGTTATGCATAGTAAATTAATAATTGTTTGCTGCATACCCTACTGACTACAACTAAAAGAACTCATGCAATACCTAATAACTGTTTTGGAAATGTGCTGCCTGCTTATCATATGCCTTTTTGCATGCTAGAATGGTAATTCCTATTTAGGCATACAAATCAGTATGCTGTGAGTCTGAATAAGTCTAAAGAAGATTATCTACATAACCCTTGCCTTTGCTACAGAGACTTTGAAGAAAGCCCCCCCACAAAGCCCTTAGCTACCTCCTTATTAACATACCCCCAATAGATGCCTAATTTACTTGGGGATAAAAATTGGGTTGGGGTGTGTGACTAAGCTTATAAAGGCCATAGTGGTTGCTTTCCCTAGTAACAACCCAAGAACTTATAAACTCTGCCTGGAAATGTGTTCCTGATTTTATCCAAATGGTTTATATTTAACCAGCCATATCTATATGGTTTATATTTAACCAGCCATATCTGTTGAGAAAAAGTCTTCTTCAGGCAAACTTGAACTTATAAAGTGGGACACAGAAAATGCAACATCACCAGAGAATAGAACAGAAAATGTTTGGTCCTTCTTATAACTTATGTCTTGGACTTGATATATTTTAAGGTTGTTATAGTTATTACCATATTTGCAGAGACAGGGCTTATCAGCAACTGCCTACAGACTGGACATGAAGTTGGTATGCCAGACACATTATTCCAACTATCACAGAACACAATGTTCTACTTTGGAGTAAAGTCAGAAGTATGTAACAAATAACTGACATCAAAATATACTTTGCCATATTATTGCCAATTTGTGATGTAGCTTGTAATATTCAAAAAGTTAGACTGCTGTACAATTTGATTACAACAAATCAACAATAAAAAAGCATGTCCAGACAATGTAAAATCTGAAATGGTGTCCATAAGGGCAGTGAATCTGCAGAAACACATGACATGGTATTTTATTGTAGCCAAGAAAGGAGATTTGCATGCTATTGATAACAAAGAGTGCTGTGTCTACATTGCTGAATGTAAATAAGCTATCCTGGAAAATCCATATTGAATTAGATGCATTTCTACTGAATTATATCAGACTGAATACTAGGCTTTGAAGTTTTGGCTTGGGACCTTGTAAACAAAAAAAATGTTTTATATGCTTTTATTTGCATTATGCTTCATAGATGGTTTACATATTGTATTTTTGATAAAGAAATATATATTTAAGCTCTACTGTAAATGAAGTGGAAAGAAGTACACTAAGTATTAGTTAACATAGGATTTTAAGAGACTGCATTTGAAGCATTTTAAGACAGCTACTGTCCATATGATTGGCATATAGACAACTTTTCATCCCTTAGAACAGGAACATGAATGGCTTACCAGGATGTCCACACTAATATAATATAAAGTAATCATTTGCTGCTTATCACTATTAGCTGCTACATTAATTCTCCAACTTAAGAGAAAAGTATCAGTGAGTTCATGGCAGCGTAGGCTTCCACACTGCTAACTTCATTTAAAGCATTCACTGTTACTATTAACTGTCACATATACTTTTCAGCTTAAGAGAAATGCACTAGTGCCTTCACAAGAGCTTAGTTTTCTGGACTGCTAACTGTAGATGTATATGAATTGTTGGTAGACAGTTGCGTAGTTAATGGTGATGTGATAGCATTGCATGAACAGTGTGTTTCTATAATAATTCCTGGTACAGCTAAGTGCTTTGTTTCTGCAGTCCCTGTATGGGTTTCTTTACTCTACAGTTAGTCCTCAGTACAATTGGTCAGGCAATCTCCATTTGTATTATTCTAATATTTCTTTGCCTCTGTGCATCCTTTAGGTGGGATAAAAGTTGTTTTTGCATTTCTTCCTTTTCTTATCCCTATTCTTTCTAATGCTGTTTTTTACCTATTGCTTATTTTACCTTTAAGTTCCACACTGCTAATGTCATATGAAGGATGCATTGGCTTCTTGTAACTATTGACTGTCATTTATAATTCCCAGCTTAAGAAAAAACTAGCAATGCCTTAACAGTGGCTTAGGTATGCCCAGCCTGCTACAGTTAGTGCTGTCCTTGTTAAATGTTTAGTATTGTAAGCAGTGGCCTTTACAGTTTGTAGTACCTGTTATCATAGCAATACTTATCAGTTGTTCTACCCCAGGAAGCCACTATACAGCCTTTCTCAACAGAGACTTTTTGTACTCAGTCACCTCATTACATTTGAATGGCTTCTCATGGACTTAATAGACAACTTCAACCCAAACATAAACATAGCTATTATGGTTTGCTTCAATGTTAATCTTCTTGACCTAAATAAAGCACTTGGATATACGTGACCTCTTAACCAACCTCAACCTTACAAAGCTAGTGAAAGATTTTACTACACCCAGCTTACCCACCAGAATGCACTCCCTGCTAGATGTAATTATCAGTGACAAGGCCAATATAATACTTAAAATAAAGGCACTGCTCACAGTAGTGAGTGACCATTGCCATGTCACCTTCTCCATTAAAACTCACATCAATAAATGACCAGCATCAGCAGCAGCCTTCCATCAAATGTCTCAGCAAAACATGAAACATTTAGAAAAAGACCTCTCAATGCTCCAGTGACCACTCCTGGGTCCCTACTTCCTTGATTGTCTTGCTCCTGAAGTACAAGTCAAATACTCCTCAATGTCATGAGACATCTAAAATCATCTAAGAAAATGTGGCCAACTAAAACAATTAAGTCTCTCAATAAGAAAACCTGGAAAAAAAATTAGCAGAATCCCCAGACCATTTCATATTACTCCAAAGCCTAGTCAAGAAAGCCATTAGGTGGTACAAACAAAGCAGACTAATTTTTACCTAAAACCAGTGCAATAGAACCAATAGAAATTTTGGAAACTCATTGACAGCATAACAGGATGCAACCCTCTTAGAGATCCAAAGAAAAAAAAAATGGTATCAAAACACGACTGGGCTATATTTCCTTCTCATGTGTATCTGCTCTCCTGATAGTATTTCTGTTCACCTGATACTCCTCTTCTTCCCAGCAGAACAATCACTGACTCCTCACTATTCCATTTAAAAAGTATCCACCAAGCATTTAATCAAGGAACTTGAAAACAATCCCAACAGATGACCATTCAGGGACTGATGGCCTCTCCTCCTGGTTTATACTCCTCTGTAGTGACAACATTCTGCAGCCTCTGAAATACCTATACAATTTATTCATTACTAGTGTTGTCATGCCCTCCCAATTTAAAATAGCCAGGGTTACTCCTATCCCTAAAACTTTTAATCCAGCACAGCCAATGACTTCAGGCCCATCTCTATCCTTTTCACCCTTGGTAATATACTTGAAAAACTAATTTACAACTAACTAGCCCATCACCTCCAAATCTACAAAAAAATCCATCAGCATGGATTCTGGTCTAAGAAAAGCACAATGACTTCTTCTTTATATCCTATCAGATGTCTTTCTGTAAGACAGGGATAGAGGCTTCTAACTGGGGTCATTTTAATTGATCTAGCCAAACATTTGAAACAGATCACACACTACCTAGTTGCAAATGTGAGCCTATGCTTCCATGCAGTTCAAAGACTTCCACTGTAACAAACACTAAAGTACAAATTGAAGCCACATGGTTACCCGAAGCACCTATCAATAAAGAGAATTCCTCAAGGTTCCTATTTTCATATGAGATTACTAAGTTAACAGCTCAAGCGCCCTTATAGATCTAGTCAGTTTTAACCAGATTTTACCCAATTTTCTGTCCTTAGGGAAAATATAACAAGGGTCAGCAAGTGACACCATTCCCCATTCAGGTATTATTGATAAACTCACCAACCTGGGCATAAACCCTTACGTCACAAGATGGATTGCAAACTGGCTCTCAGACAGATCCCTCAAAGTAAGAGTAGAGGGATCTATGTCTGAATCCAGACCAGTAACGAGCGGTGTGCCTCAGGGCTCTGTCCTGGGGCCCCTCCTGTTTGGCATATACTTCTTAGAAGTACAGGCAAGCACTTAAGGACTGTGGCTGACCAAGTTTGCGGACGACTGCCAACTGAATGCTATAATAGAGTCTCCAGCCGATATGGATATCCTCCAGAAGGGCCTTAATGAGACTGATGCATGGTGTCAAAGCCATGGTCTCAAGCTAATTGCTAAAAAATGTGTAGTAAACTCCTTTGGAAAAAACAGAGTACCTGTGAACTACCACATAGGAGGTAGCGCCCTGAAATCTGAAGAAGTAATAAGGGATCTAGGGACCCAAGTAGATAGTCAGATTTCCTTTGATAACCATATTGCCAAGGTGGTTAGAAAATCCTTCTATGTGACCCATCTGATCACAAAAGGGTTCACATAAAGATCTAAGGATGTAGTGGTGCCCCTCTACTCTTTCCTCATCAGACCCATTATTGAGTACAATGCACCAATTGGAATGTACCTGGCTAGGCATCTCCAGCAGCTGGAGAGACCACAGAGGTACCTCACTAAGAGGATTACTGGCCTCAAACAGTTGCCCTATGCAGCATGATTGAAAAAACTAAGGCTTTTCTCTGTTGCATACCACCTTCTCAGAGGTGATCTCTGTCTAACATACAGAGCCATGTCCAACCCAGAACTGTTGAACATGCTTCATCTTAGCAAAACAAAATCTACTCGAGCTACACACTCTAGGGATATAAACCTCAGCACAACAATGAATAGAACATGCTGGAGGGATAGATTCCCTTTGCAAAGACTTCCCTTGCTATGGAACAAGGTCCCGATCTACATAAGACAGAGCCCCTCACTATCACTTTTCAAGGGGAACCTTGACAAGTGGATGGGTAACAGAAAGTTCACACCAGGGATCATACCAACAGCTCTACTAGATAGGGGCCAAGGGTACTAGCTGCTAGATCAAAGGCCTAGGGAACTAACCAAAGGGGCGGTGAATACCGCACAATGTGGCTGGGCTAAAATATGCCTTCTGGCAGATAGCCCAGTACCTACCTATGAACCTATGAACCCATGGTTTTGACATTTTTACAGGTTGCTTCTGTCCATAAAGGAAATGGGAAACACGTCAGAAGTGAATTTGAGATTTTATATTCATTAGTCCAAATTGCTCTTGAAGATACTTAGAGAAGGGTTCTGATTTTTGTGAATAGTAAGCCTATTTCAGAGTAGTGCCAGTCTCTGGGACACATATTTCTTTCTTTCTCCAGCATGATATAGTCATGTCAGTGATCAGGTTTAGATCTTTGGAGTGGGTATCGCTCATGCAGTTAGTTTTGCAAATATTCAACATTTCCATCAGGGCTGGGCCAGAGACTGCCTACAGTCAGGCACAGATTACCCATCAGTAATTGATAGGAAACCAAATACAGTGATAGGGCTTTTAATTGGTCTGCATATGATATGTTGGTTATACCCTGTATTTTTTTTTTTTCTGAGAAACTTCAGAGGACGCTTCAACTTTTGAAGGTGCCCGGTGAGGTACATGCCATAGGGAGCATTGTACTGAATTATTGGCCTGATGAGGGCCAAGTACAGTAGTACTATGACATCCTTAGATTGGGATGTTATCCTGTTACTTATACGTTGAGACACATAGAAGGATTTCCTCACCACCATGGAGACAAGGTGATCAAAGTTCAGATTACTGTCTATCTGAGTACCCAGATCTCTTACCACTGGATCCACTCTTGGGAAGTGCTATCAATGTTGCAGGGGTATTTGATTTCCCAAAGGGTATTATTATTATTATTATTATTATTCACTTCTTCACATTTTGTTTGAGGCCATGGCTCTGACATCAGCCATTAGCCTGTATCAGACCTTTCTGTTGGATATCAGTATTGTTTGGGGAGTCAATGATTGCCCCTAACTTGCAGTCATCTGCAGACTTGGTCAGCCAAAGGCCATCTACATTTACGTTGACATCTGAGAAGTATGTCCTGAACAGGAGGGTCCCAGCACTGAGCCCTGTGGTACTCCTCTGGTGACTGGGTCTGAATTGACCTCCATACTCCCTATTTATTAATAAACTCCAATTGGAAATTGCCCACTCTTGTTTATGATGATGGCATATATACAAATACATGGAATTATTTTAAGCACAGACAATAATGCCCTTTTAGCCTGACAGTATACCAGAACAGTCATTCCCATAATAAGTGCCTACATTTTTCTTAACAATATGTGAACTAGTATTTGCTTTCATATAATTTGGTAGTCTATTCTATGTATCAGCTACTCTGTCAGAAAACCAGTTAGTACATCTCTTGCTCCCATATAACATCCAACATAGATTAACTGATAATTCTGTTCTTCTCTTTGAACCCCCCAAACTTTCCCAGTAGTTGTGTCTAAATGCCCATATACTTGTATAAGATCTCTTTTAAATATCTACATAAGACACTGTACAAATTCAGATATTAGAATCTTTCATAGTAACATCAATTGTCACATCCATGGATGTCCTTTGTATATTTCTGAGGTACTCTTTCAAAATTACTCATGCTCATCTTCTTATAAGGTTTATATATTAGTATTAGTCCATATTCCAATTTGGTTCTAATGTAACTTGCAAATAGTGGTTTCATCATTTCTGGTTTTCTAGTCTTTATAAATTAGTTTTACACACCCTACTGTATTATAACTATCATTAACCAATTGGTTGATATGATTAGAAAAACTCAAAAGTTGTATCTACTCTCACACCCAAGTCCTTAAATTAATCTACAGTCATAATCACTGCGTGCTGTATTAAATATTCATGCTTCAATCGATGTCTCCCAAATCCAATATGCTTATTTTTATGTATTTAAATGCATACTATCCTACTGTCACCAAATATTCAGTTTAGTCATTTTCTTTTGCAGATATGCCCTATCTGTAACAGATGTAGTCAGTTTACCCATTTTCAAGTCGTCTGTATACAGACTGTAGAACACCTCAGATGAAAAAGATGGATCTGAAAGATACAACCTTAATAAGTATGGGCCTAGGACAGAGGCCTGTGGGACACCCTGACTGCAGTCTAGAATTCCACCTGTCCAGTTGTCTATACAATACTTACAATGTCCTGTTTGAAAGCCATACAGCTATTCATTTTAACATTGCATTGATACCTAGTTGTTCTTATTTATTGATCAGTGTTTTATGTATGATCCCATCAAATGTTGAAGTTAAGTCTATATAAATTACATCACAGCACAACTTCTCATTTTAATTATATTACTGTAGAATATAATGTTACAGGTGGTTATAGATCTGTTTTCAATACATATATGCTAATATATGGTTCATGTGCCAACTTTTCAAATCCAAAACAGCCTTTTTGCATTATTTTCCACAGCAAGAAAGCAAACTTGTAGACCTGTATGACCCTGGGCTTGTTCTATTAGAGATCACTTTGTGACGCCCGTGCCCTGGCCCAGCAATCAAGGACCCTCAATCCTCACCACTAACACCAGAGAGGGCATCTCATATATGAGGAAAGGATAACAAATGCACACAGTAAAGTGCAATTTCCCCTAAGAGCACACAGAGATCACAGTCAGTCCAGGGCTGGTCGCTCCCTTACTCCCCAGGTCCCCAATAAGACTCCCCAATGGCACAGCTATAGGGTCCAGATCTCAGCCTAGCTGGGCAAGCTAAAATCTCCAGCACACTCTGTCCAACCAGTGCTTCATGTCCCTGCCCAAGTAGCTGACTCACACACTTTGAGCTAAGTTTATACAACCACACAGACACTTGTGGTGAGGGCTGGCACAGGTTCTCCAGCTTTGCCCCTTTTACTCAGACTATACAGTAGTACCACTTGCCACCACCCACTAATATTTATCAGCTACCAAAAGGCCCTTAAATGGATGTCCAATTATTACTGTGCAATATTATTATCCAATCAGTAGTATAGCCCAGGGTTAAAGCTATTGGAGTGGCCTTGTACAGTAAACTCTATAAATATGCAATGTACTCTAGAGCTTAACTTATCTCTACATAAACCAGTCACAGTTAAAAGTTTTTTTTTTAATATTTAATAATAAATACTTAAAACAAGACAATACTCTCTACTACACAGTCAGTGCAAGTCAAGAGTTCAGAGATCACACAGAAATACTTAAAATAAATCAGTAGTACAGTTCTGACATCACAGATAAACACAGTCTAAATTTTCTAATTCCTAGCTATTGCTACAAGAAAACACACTTCTAAAATAACTTACTTACAGAGCAAGGCAGAGTGCTGTGAGTTGGATAATCAAGGCAAAATGCGTACTGCCTTCTGGTTCTCTCTATTTAAATTGAAACTGCAGTTCTGATAAAACATTACATCATTTCACACTTTCCTGGTGTTCCAAGGCTGACAAAAACTGCATTTACATTCTTTCACACTTAGAGCAATTAAGGACATTCCATGTGTAAATTCTGGTCATTAACTTTAGCCTTAAAACAATAGGCAGGAAGCCTTCATCTAGCCCGGCTGAAGTTGAATTGTAAACATCAAAGGCAGTCATGAAATATTTTAATTTCAAAGGACCAACAAGAAATGCTTGACTTAGCTTTCTTTACAGCAGATGGCAATGTTGCCACATTGTTTTACGTTCAACATTTCACAACACATTCTTTCATTTAAGAAGCAAGGCTGCATTTCAACATTTCACAGTATTTACAAATGATAGAATTATCTATAAAATCCTATCTGGCTAGGCTGGCAGCCTTCACCCATCTCTACCAGTCTTCACACAGTTTAACAAGTTAATGTCTCTAATCATGAGTTATCTCATCATATTTACATGACCTAGTAAATAACAGATATAATGGTACTGAAAGTTCATGCTTATATACTCTCAGGTCATTAGCAATAATTTCTATATCCTGACTGTGCTTTGATTGATCCATGTTTGAATAGTTCTTTTCCAATCTAATCTAATTTAATTTCAGTATCTGAAGTTAACTGGATATTATTAGCACAATTTATCCCACTTTTGTGGATCAAAACTGTTTTGCATAAGATTTTCTAAATGTATCTATAATATTTTGTGTATTCGAATACATTTCAGAAATCAGCACACAATTTGTTTGTAGTCACTCCTACCACATCGTATGTAGCTCAAAATGGTTTTCTATCATGGGCAAAATCTTTGCATAGATTTTCTTCAAATGATTTCCTGTTCTTGTCTCAGAATATGTTTATTTGTCCAGTTATGTTTATTTCAGTTTCCAAGGTTATAGTTCAACTGTATTTCTATTTCTTATACTTTTTATTTCTCATCTTAATTAAGTATTGTGTTCTTATGGAAACTATATCATCCTGACCTTGTGTACCTAACTCCTGACAAACTTTTTAAAAACATTTTTGCATTCAAACATTTCTCCTTTCAAAACTTGCCACATCCCTTCTGCAGTCTTTCCACTGAATGCATCACTACAATTAGTTTTACATAGTAACTGCTTTGCTTCCATACAGTCTGTTATTAACCTTTTGTGCATTTGGTTTAGACTTCAGTTTGGCAGAATTATCCAGCAGTAATTTGACCTTTATAACCCCATAATCACTGCCCATCAGAAGTACTAAAACTTGACATGAAGTGACAATCATTTCCTTAGGAGTACAAACAATGCCTGGCATGTTCAGTTCACTGGTAGGTTGGTTGACAATCTGCAGCAATTGTTCTTGAACATATGTTGTGAATAATTTCTTTACTAATGCTGAATCAATATTATTTGTCTGTTTTTGACAAATGTAAGTCCCTTGCTATTATTGTTATCTGTCATGCTTAATGCAAAGAATGTATGAATCCCTAGGCCATCCGCACCTGACTTTGGTGATCTATACACTCCAACAATTATCTATTCTAGAGTTGTCTTTATTGTCATAGTTGTACAATCTATAATACTGGTGTTGTTATTGAACATGTAATAATCACAGGTTTCATGGCCTCTAATCCCCATCATAATAACTGCTGTTTTTTGTTAAAATTTTTGTTACAGTAAAAGCATTTATACCCTGACAGAACTGGTTTCCAATCATTGTTCTTTAACCATGTTTAACAAACAGTAACATCATCAATCTTGTGTGAATATGGTAAATATTCAATAAAAACTTTATTACTAATTATCCTAGTATTAACAACCAAGACAAATGCATCACTTTTTGCTATCTGTGAACTGTCAATTTTCTGACTTGCCAAAAATCCTGTCTTGTGTTTGCCATATATTGTAATGCATTTGCTGCAAGAATTATTTTCCCTTTTCTTGGCAGGTGGACTCCATCCCAAGTACACTTGTGCATAAAATTAGGCTTGAATATTCTATATATTTATACTTTTTGAAAAAGGCCAGTTTTACATATAAGTATTTAGTCAAAAATATTTCAAACATGCTGTCTTGACTCACCTTTCTATATGTGATTCATGAAAAATATGTCATAACACCCGTAAATGCTATGCTATTTAGGAGGGATGCATGTTCCCTATTAACAGAGAGTCCTTGAAGATGAGATCATTTGCACCAACATGGATACAAACAACATTCTAAGGCCCCACTCAGCTCCTGTATTTTTGCTCCTGACAAGTATAATACTATTCTATGTTTATTGTCCTTTCTGAAGATATAAGTAGCAGTTCCTCTAATAAACGATTCTCCAATTATTAGTATATAATTTCTTACCAGATTGGAAGAATCTCCCACTTATAATTCAGCAATGCTCAGTTGTTACAAAGAAATGATCTTCATCATGATAAGTCTTATTAATCTCACTGTTTTACCCTTATTTCATTTGCAAAGATACAGTTCGCATTCAGCTGTCATTGTACTTCCACAGGCTGAGCAATGTTGTCAAATGCAGTCTTTCTCCTCTTTGTACTCACAGCAATTTTCTTTAATTCTGCTAAGTTCAGTTTTGATTTCTTTCTTTTTGCCTGCCCCTAACCTCTCTTTTCTATGTTTTCTGTTGGAAAAATCATGTTATTTTCTATAAGCTGAAGGTTTTGAGATTGAACGATGTTATAATTCCCTGTACAGTGTCCTTTTTAGTATATATATATATATATATATATATATATATATATATATATATATATTCTATTTGCATTATTGACTTTAAGCAATTTCTTTTTCTTCCCAGTCGATTTCTCCCTTTCATTTTTATTTTCTTCTATATGCTCTGAATATTCAGTTTGCTGAGTACTTGTATCCTGAATTCCTAAAGCTGTCATCAGTAGTATCCTGTAATAGGGCTTGAGTTATCTCTACTGGAAGTGCACACGTTTTTTCCTAAATGTGTTTGATTTGCACTTTGCCTAATATTATATATTATTTATCTTATCAGCCCAGTCATTAGTTAATGTAACAACAGTTTTTTTAAACTGTGTCAATTGCACAAGGGCAGTCATCTTCAGTAAGTCTAGATTTATTATCAATTATTGTAAGGAAATCATCCAAATCATCCAACTTTTGGCAAAAGGAACTCAAGTCTCTAATATTATCTGGTTTTACCTTTATATAAACAAAGCATATAGTACTCTAGGTAAGATATCTGTGCATTAGCAAATCATTAATGGCACACTCATTTAATGAATCCGTTCTCTGTTGCAAACAATTAAGGAATTTTAAATGAAAAGAAAAATTGAAATCAGTGACCACAGAATTCAGATAAATTAAAACAATTAGTGATTTAAGTAAAATTGTATGAGGAAATCACACAGACGATATGCAAATAAATATTAAATTAAGTATATTTAGCTAACCTTGTGCAAGGAAAAGTAATTCATAAAGTAGTCATTTTGACCTACTGTATTAATTGTGACAGTTTCACTAAAATGATGGATGTAATTTATGTTAGGCATGAACACATACAGTAGTTCTATTCACTATTGCCTACAGTCACACCTTATTATAACAGTAAAAACTTAGATGTAAAAAATAAATCTTCTCTTACCAAACTGTTGCACAATAAATCACATATTAACACTGGATGGTTTCAGATATCCTCTGCAGTGTCCTGTCTACAGTCTTGGTAAATTTATAGTGGACAAGGCCCCTTGGGATGGCTAGAATTTGCCTGTCTACAATCCATTCCTTTTTTTCCAAAAACAGTGAAAATCAGTGGTAAAAAATAAAATAAAATATAAATCAAAATAAATCTACACTTACCAAGCAGTTGCACAACAAATCACAAACCAGCATTGGATGGTTTCAAATAAGCTCCATGGTTATCTGCAGACCAGGACCTATACCCATTTTTGTAAATCACCATTGAGAAGAATACAACTCAGATCTCAGTAACTGGCCTGGCCAACATAAACTCACCCTAAATGGAATGAATGTTAAACAGTGCTGTTTGAGACCTCACAGAAATGCAATAAATTGTCCATTATCTGGACATCTTCTACAATAAAATAGAGAAGTTAGAAAAAGTACTAACCTATTGATAGTGAGGAATTTGGTTAGACTCAGCACTTAGTTCTCGTAATGATATTGTATGTACTAAAGCAAAAGTTACCAAGCTCCTTTTCTTGGCTAGGAAAATATTATACTTTCTATTCTCCCTAGGTAGAGCCAGAACTGGAAAAGGAGTCCTCCTACCACCTACTGGAATACAGACAGCCAATTGTTACCTTAGCTTCAAAAAATAATCTCACCACTTTTCAAACAACACCTGATGAAATCTGCAGGTTCATAACTCTTTCACAAAGAAGAGAACACCACTGCACCACATAAAAAACCAAATGGCTCCTGTCCTAGAAATAACCACTCTGCAATTAGGACCCTGATGTTTTAGTTGATTCATCCTGAGTCTTACTTACTGAGTCATACTTGCAAGTAGGCTTTCACAAAGGCCTATACCACCATATAGTTTATGGTCACTCTCAGGATCTACTCCAAGCCTACAGACACCACAGACTAACTTACGTTGTACAAAACAGCCCTTTTCAGTGTTTTGCTCCAAAATCTGGGAAACCATCTCTGAACAAATAACATTCATGCTTTCCTTCAAAACATTCCAGCATGAACTAAGGAACTGTCTACAAGGCAAATGCTTCCTAAAAAAGACAGCCACATAGCTCTAATAGCACCCTATTTCATCCTTATAACCTACTGTCAACCACAAAATATACCTAATCTCTCGATTCTACTCCTTTCATCACCGTGATATTCTTTCTACTTCTCATCTCTTACCTCACTCCACATTTTCCTTCCACCTCTTCTGAAATGCACTACTACTTTTTTAAACTCTAATATTATTTATATGGTTCATAGTTCAGCTTTTATGTTCCTTGAAACATTTTCATGCACTTTATGAAATGACTGCATTATTGTATATATATTTTTTTACTGCTCTTTGATTTTATTGTTTCTTCATCTTTTAGCCTTACCTATATAATCACTGGGCTGAACCTAAAAGTAGTCCTTATGGATCAGTGCCATACTGTGGTTAGTAAACAAAACAAACAAACAAACAAACAAACAAACAAACAAACAAACAAACAAACAAACAAACAAACAAATAAATAAACATTAAAACAAAATGAACAAAAAAGGAAGAGACAAATCATATAACAAGAACTGAATCTGGTTGTTGTCTTTTTGAAAGAAGCCACAAAGATGGAACTAAAGTCAGAATAAAACTAGGGTTTGAGCTCAAATCCCAGTCTCACTGACAGAAATTATTGCCTGTTAGAAAGATATGGTATGTTAATAAAGTTTAATGCATCATGTCATATGAGAAATGAATGATTACTACTAAAGAAAATTGGAATATATTTAGGTAAACAAAACTACTGAAAGTCAATGTGAAACTTGCAAGCATCTGTAGTAATAAAATATTGAATATATTACCTCTTAAATTAAATGTTTGATCTCTAAAACAACAACAGTTTTGTTTCTTGCCCGAAAAAGATAACTATTAGCATGTTTTACATGAACTCACCATATTGAAGACTATCTTCTCCCATCTTACATGACTGATCTTTCAATGGCTTGCAGTCTTTCCTATAAAATTATAAAAGTTAAGAAATCTATTAACTAAGATGCAAATGCTTTCATTCTTGAGAAGGGATATGTGTCGTTCTGTCAAATTCATGACTTTGATAAGGCTGTCCCAAAGCTGCCATACCACAGGCACAGCTGTAGCTGGCTGCGTAAAATAGCAACAGAAATGGAGAGAAATAGAAGAACAAACACTGAATGAAAATCTTAAAGAGGGACAGTGACAAAAAAGAGAAAAAAAATACTGTTTCAATATCTGCATCTATCATCCTTACAGGTACCTGTATATAGACTAAACATCTGTTAGGTGGGCTATGATTTCAAGGGCCATAATGATGACAAGGTATGCAATATTTTCATATTTAAAAATGTGTGTATACATGGGTACAGTAGCATTAAACCAATTTCCTTGGGAATGTGCCTTTACTGTCAGTATGGTGCTGTTAGTCAAAAGAGGCCATGGAAGGTGGGTGTGGGTGCACCAGTGTGGGTATGTTATGTGGGACAGGGACAAAGAAAGGCTATGTGCATATGTATACTGTTACAAACTATGCAGGCCAGCAAACAAACTATGGCAGTGTCATACCAAAGGGAGAGAGGACAGTGGTGGTAACATGGGCAGCTGTCAGCATATGGTGTGCAACTACTGTAATGTCAGCTTATATTTACCTTGCGGCAGAGCTGTCATAATATACAAATGCCATGAGTATGCCAGTTCAAAGTGATACATGCATGGGCATTCTCTGCGGTAATGCATGGTCAGTATAAAGAGATGTGTATACTGTATGCTATAGGACAACCTGGCCGGTGGCAATGCACACATGTTAGTAGACCAACAGCAATGCATATCTGGTAATGTACAGCAGTGAGCATGATGTACAGGCATGTTGATTAGGGTGTACACTTTGAAAAGATGAATATGTTAATTCCCTGAACAAGCTGAGAAAAATACCAGCATGTAAGTAGTGCCACATGGGAAAGTTTCATGTGTGTGGTAGTAAATGGGATTCATAGGCCACATTTTAGGCTGAGGATTGTGTGGTTAATACTCACTGTTGATATCTTTATCTTGTTGAATGTTCTGTATGATTGCATATAACTTATATATGCTGCCATATGGACAGTAAGAAAGGATTATGACTATCCAGAGAACATTATTCAGTGTAAGACGTTTGTGTAGTAATGTTTGTCTGCTGGGGGGACAAGTGTTTTTTTTTTATTTTGGGCTAAAAGAATCACATAACATGGATCTACCAAGAGTGTGACTGTAAGGGACCATGTACTCCTAAAGTCCCCATGGTGTCCATGTAGTCCATGGTCATTGTTGAAGCACCTGCTGTGATGGACTGTGGCTGTGGGAGATAATGTGGGTCTTCATGGGTAAAAGCTGAAAGGGGACCTAATGTACCACTGAATAAGTCTGCCATTTTGGAAATATTTGACAGTGGTGGTGGTAGACATGGGTAATGTGACAGCTATTATACAGGGACAGGCAGAAACCAATGATCTGTATCAGAGATGATTGGGGTGGTAGGTGATCTATGTGATCTATTCAAGAGATCAGGCCCATTTTTGTAGGATAACGGAAAGTCAGAGTAGGGAGTCTGTACACTGCAGGTGTCTCTGCATGATCACCATGGGAGGGTGACAGAATGGTCTAGGTCCCATAGTACAACTGCCTCCAGACTTCCATCCAGTGTTGTGGGTGCTGTGGGATAACATGGATGCGGATGCAGAAGGAGTGTTCATGCTGAGACCACCTAGAACTCATGGCAGCTTTCCCACTCATAGGGCATTCTATCCTCTAAATGTGTTGCACACCTTGCCTATGGCATTCCTGGGACATGATGACATGCACTGTTTTCATACATATCTTCTGCAGGTGTCCTATACTCCTGTCCATCAGACTCCAGCACTGTGCTACATCTTCTGCTAGACCTATGTCCATGCAGACACAGATATGCACATCAACACTGCTCACCTCTGCCCAGTTACACCACACTGGAAACACCACCCTCTACCTAACAAGCGTTCCTTGCCTTCACACTCACATATCCAAGGCACAGTGTCACACACTCTCACACAAGAGTGCACTCAGACACTCATCCACAGCAATAGCCTACACCTCCACACCAACACACAAACTGTCCCTTTGTTGACATATGTCACTGTGGCCCTCTCCACTTGTGCATGGGATATTAACTATGCCCTGCCCTCAGTACTCTGATACTTGTAAGCAATGCACAGTGTGGCCAGTTAATCATGGTATAGCATATCCTGTCTGTATTATTGGATGCATCATTGTTAC
Source organism: Protopterus annectens (assembly GCF_019279795.1). Taxonomy (NCBI): domain Eukaryota; kingdom Metazoa; phylum Chordata; order Ceratodontiformes; family Protopteridae; genus Protopterus; species Protopterus annectens. The sequence continues at coordinate 1,625,456,374 of NC_056733.1, read as the reverse complement.
TGTTGCATTCCATATTTAATCTGACCCATAGTTTGATCCAGACACTACCTCTTAGCTAGTGCCATGGTGTACCATGCCTTCCTTCCCTTTACATGGTTATTACCTGTGTCAGGCTCCTCATTAGGCATCTGCTCTATTGCTGACTCTTAAGACTGCCTCTTCCCAAATGTCTCTCTCCCTCCTTGCTGTGTTCGTCTACCACAATGTTGTATAATAGTGAGCACACTGCAAATAAGAGACCTCTAGATGGTGGAAGCAGACCTTCAGCAATTTAAAAATACGTTTAACACTGATTCAGGTACATGACAGGCCAGTGTTGTATGCATTCTGTCATGGTCTGTGGGTTTCTTACCGACAATATGAGCAATATGTATAGGTCATATCTGGCATTGTCAATAAAATGGTCCTGTAGAAAATCACCCTTTACAAATCACTGATATAAGTCACACATGTGGCAGAAATAGGAGCCTTGGGCACTACCTTGGTGACCTGCTTACACATTGTATATTATATGCTCTGCACATTGTATATAAAATGTTGTGCATTGCAAACCACTTGACACATGATAGAGTGAAATCCCTTCCAATTGTTATGTCATTGTCCCTGTTCCTAAAGTGGGGCCTTTACTACAGTGTGGGTGCAGTCAATGTCTCAAAGTACTGCAGGCAAGTGGACTATGTCATAAAATCCCTGCAGGGTTTTACTTCTCCCCACTGTGGTGAGTGGAAACCACATATGCTCCTTCAGATGCTGTAATATGGCATTGAGAAACTGGTGTAGTATCCTTGAGGCAGATGCCTGAGATATGCTCACTCTGCCCTCTCATTGGTTATAGGAGGTCCCTCAAGCCAAAATTCTCAAATCTATACATACCTTGGTGTCCACAGTGATAGGTGCTCCATGCATTTCGTGAGCCTGTATATGAGGGTGACATATCTCAATTAGCTTCTGCATGGTACCTCTGTCCACATGGAAGCAGCCCACTATTTCTCTGTCATGGATGGCAGGGAATGTTAGGCTAGACAGATGACTTGGCAGCACCACAGGTGAAGGTGTACAGCATTTTGACTGCTGACAGCAAGAACAGCCTCCTTCATATATGTATCTACTAAAGTGGCTGTTACACTGAGCATGGAGCATGTGTGTCTCTCTCTCTCCCATAACCCAAGAATTTTACTGCAATCAGCAACTCCATTGGCTGAGTTTCTTCACATAAAGTTATACATTTCTGAATCATGCTTCAATATTGTTTGCTTTATTTACATTCACCTTTACCCCCATTTTAACAATGTTCCTCATTTCCATTACATAGTATGCTGCCCATGATGTCTTATGGACTAGCATAGTCATATTAAATGTTTCTCTCAATGATCCCCTTCCTGTGTGTGGCTGATCATCTAGCAACATTTCCTACCATGATGTGATATTTGTTTCATATTACCAGGGAAAGAATGATCAGTATTTATCAAAATTTGAACCTAATATGTCTGAGATAGCTATACCACTAAGAAAACTGTTGGAGCAAGATTCAGTCTGGAAACTGAGATATAAACAGGATCATAGTTTTGAAATTTTTGAGAAACTAATATACAGCAATTTAAAAGTGTTGTGATGTGAAATAAGACAGTCATGTTCAAGTAGGTGCCAATCTGAATTATATAGGAGGTGTGTTCCAATAAGAGGAGAAATGCATATGAGCCAAGAGCATTTGCAGATGTACAAAAGAGATATGCTGATATATGCTCAGATAGAAAAGGAACTGTTAGTAATACGGCGAGCAAACGAGAAATTTCACAAATGTATGTGGTAAAAATTCAGTTGGAAACAGATTAAAAAAGCCCTTTTCAACCACATTAACACAAAATCCTCTTATTAAACTACTACAGGATCATTCCAACCCTATCTTTCATCTGATCACCAGTCTTTTATCAGGTGACATCCATCCCAACCCAGGCCCCTCTACCCCCACCTCCACACACAAACCTACATTTTTTACTGCTATAAACTCCCAAAGCATAGTCAACAAAGTCGCAACCCTCCATGCCTGGCTCACGCACAATAAACCTGACATCCTAGCTATCTCAGAAACATGGCTAAAACCCTCTATAAAAGACTCTGAAATAGTTCCAGCTAACTACTCTATTCTTAGAAAAGACAGATCTCACAAGAAAGGAGGTGGAGTAGCCCTCCTATATACATCTTCCTTACTAATTACTCCTACAACAAACCTATCCCACAATTTAACAACGCTGAATTACTCATAACTCTCCTACAAGTCAACAAACATAAAACATATGTTGTATCCTTTACATCCCCAGGAGAAAACATCTCCACACTCGAAGATATCCTCTCCTGGCTCTCTAACAACATCAGCTATGAAACCATCATCTTAGGAGATGTAAATATTAACTGGGCCTCCATCCAGTCAACAACTACCCCCCTTAACATCAACCTATATAATTTCTCCCAGCTTATCAACTCTGTTACACACCCATCCAAAACTCTCCAGTGGCAGCATTCTAGATTGGATTCTAGTGTCACATCCCCACAATTTCTCAGACAGTGGCACTCTTCCCGACCCTTTAGGCGATCACATGCCCACCTTCACTCACCGACTTCCCTGTATCATACACCATAACCACAATTACATTACTACCCGTAACCACAAAAACTTTAACAAAACAAACTTTTTAAATTCTCTAAAAGCAGTAAACTGGAACAATCGGACACTAGCCTTAGATGATGCAGTTGCTCACTTCAACTCAACATTCTTAGAAATACTAGACTCCCAAGCTCCCCTGCAGACAAAGAGAATAAAAAATAACTCTGCCCCCTGGCTTACCAAAAACACTATCTACCATGCGCCTTAGAGACAAAGCCTGGGGACTATATCAGAAAAACAAAACACCTGAACACCATATTGAGTACAAATCACTTCGAAATAAAGTAAAGAAAGTTATTATCTCTGATAGACAAAAATACTTTTTTACCCTCCAAAACAATAATAAAACTAATCCTCAAAAGTTTTGGAAAGGAATTTCTACCCTCCTCAATCCCAGTAAACCACACCCCTACCCCAGACCCAAATGTTCCTGATTTAGACTTAGCTACTCAATTCAACTCCTTTTCATTGAATCTATTAGCAAGCTGACTTCCTCCTTCCTTAGTCCCACCTCACCATCAAACTCACCCCACCCTCTCCCGCAAACTCTCCACCTTTCACTATCATTCCTCCCTCCTTACCATCTACTTACAATCAATCCTCTAATTCTTCTCCTACCCCAACTCCTTCATCATCCTTACCTTCCTCCAACTCTCTTTCTCCACAATCAGCTCCATTTTCACTAAAACCAATACCCACTTCTACTATAAAGAAACTCATACAGAAATTGAAGCCATGTACAAATGCACCTGATAACATTCCCTCTTACTTCCTAAGTATAGCGGCTGAAGTTATTGCCTATCCTATAAGCATTCTAATTAACCGTTCCATCCATGAATGTACAGTGCCCCAACTCTGGAAACAGGCCTTCATCATTCCTCTGCATAAAGGAGGCAACAACTGTAACATCAACAATTTCCGTCCCATTGCTATCCTGTCCCCATTTCTAAACTCCTAGAAAAATGTGTCCAACTCCAACTCTTACCACATCTCTTAGATAATAACCTTCTAACCCCTACTCAACACGGGTTCAGACCAAATCATAGCACTATGACAGCCCTACTCTCCTATCTTGAGACTGTTAATAAAGCACGCGACTCTGGCCAAATTGTCTCCACCCTACTACTTGACCTCTCTAAAGCCTTCGATACCATCTCACACAGCCTACTCTTAACTAAACTTTCACAACTTCACCTCTCTCCCTCATCCGTAAACTGGTTCTCTAGCTATTTATCAAATAGATTCCAAGCTGTAAAATGGAAAAAAGCCACTTCCTCCTTTCTTAGTACCGGAGTTCCCCAAGGCTCCATTCTAGGTCCCCTCCTTTTCAATATATTTATAAACGACTTCCACAAATCCATTCCATTCTCCAACATCATCCAATACGCAGATGATTCTACTATTATCTGCTCTGATACATCTCCCTCTATGCTCCAAAAGCTTACACAAGAAGCTTTTTCAATTACTGAACACTGGATGAAAATAAACCACCTAGCTCTCAATGCCTCCAAAACAAAACTAATGGTATTTACCCCCTCAAAACTACCCTTTCGATACAAATACATTCTCCATTACTAGCAAAAATAACTCATCCTTGGAACTGGTGTCTGAAACCAAGCTACTTGGTGTCCAAATTGATAACCACTTTAACTTCAACTCCCATCTACAACTAAATATCAAAAAAACCCATCAAAAACTAGGCATGCTCTATCGTCAAAATCAATTCCTTACACGCTCCTCTAAAAGCTCTCTCTCCTCTTCTTTTCTAATCCCCTCCCTTCTCTATGGAGCTCCCCTGCTAACCAATCTTCAGTCCTCTCTAAAACAACTTTCTTCATGCTATAACAAAATCCACAGGTCCTCCACCCACCACTGCACCTCTCTCCAAAAACTAAACTGGCTTGAGTTACCAAATCAACTCAACTACACTCAGTTAACTCTAGCCCACAAGCTCATACTCAACCCATCTCTCTGTCCCTCCCTGTCCTCTGCCTTCCATATGCACCTACCCAATAGGGCTTTAAGGTCTAACAATCAAAACCTATTAGAAGTATTCAAACCAACTCGTCCACCTGGCAAAAACTTACTATCCTTTAACCTAGCTCGCCTCTGGAACTCACTCCCACCATCGCTCTCAATAATAACATGTTTAAAAAATCCCTTCATATGCATCTAAGGTCCCAGTGGGAATGCTCTTGCTCCCACCCCTCATAAAAGGCCAAAGGGGAATGCTCCTGCTCCCACCCCTCATAAAATATGATTTTCTCATCTTCCTTCACACTCATGATACCTGATTTTACCTTATAAGCTTGTTCCTTACTACTCAACCACTCTGATTGTGTAAAGCAACATCACTTCTCTCTAAATAGTATTGTTTGAACTGCTAAAGATCAAGTTTATATTTTTTAAATATTTTGAGTATTGTTTGTTGTTCCTAAAAGACTCAACTCATATGTTTTATGTCTGTACTACTGTTTGTTGTTTCCTAAAAGACTCAACTCATATGTTTTATGTCTTGTACTACTGTATTTATCATGACACTGTTTGTATGTACTTTGTATTGCTTGTGGAGCTTTTCTCCCCAGGACTCCATTGAAAACGGGTTCTCTTGACCCAATGGACTATCCTGGTAAACCAACTGCAAATAAATAAATAAATAAAATAAATTATAAACTCTTGCAAAGCATATTCAGAATTTGTGCAAGTTGAGGATGTTAATTTATGAAATTATAATCTGAAAGGGAAATCAAACCAGACAAGGAACAATACATTGCAGTTATGTTGAACAGAACATATTTACCATACCAGAGATGCACAAAGAGTTGCTTAGGAGAAGAACTTGAAATTCTTTTCATTGTTTTTTTTTTAATGATGATAGAAGATTAACTAATAGAATTTCAGAGATATACTCTTCAGTAAGGTAAAAATTCAATGTTCTTTTTCCTTAAAAGAAAGCAAAACACTTTTATCCAGGGTTTAAGGTTCAAAGTTAGCAAAATAATAGTTACCAATCACACCAGTAGGAAAATACATTACAGGATACCTGAATCACATCTGGAATAAGAAAGTGCAAGAGATATAATGTATTGTGTGAAATTTCAGTTCAGGCAGAAAAGAGGCAGAACAGCAATCCACTCGGGCTAAGTGGGCAACAATTTAGTCTAACTCAGAAAAGCCACGTATAGTATAGTTACAGGTTATTATTCAAAGTTCTTTGAAATAAACAGACTGACAGTTACAGTTGTAAGTGTGATTAAAGCATTGAAGTCTATATTTACACGATTTGGGATACCATATATTATCACATCTGACAGTAGTCCGCAATATAGAAGCTAGAAATTCAGAAAATATGAAGTTGGGTGGAAATTCAAGCATGTAACACCCATTCCATACTATCTGTAGTCTAATGGTCAAGCACAGCGAACCATTCAAACCCCGATAAATCTCATGACAAAGAGCTGTAGGGAAAGTGATGAGGATTGTCATGACACAGTTAAGGAATGTGGGAGTGATCTACTGCAGGGAGTCTGCCTTTCACAAGCTCAGCTGTTAATGACCATTGGTTTTTAAAATAAATTACTTACTTCAGCTATGTTACTACTGTCAGAAAATTTACTGAGTAAAGGAGATGCAGGAGAGAAATCAGCAGGACAAAGAAAAACTGTTAGGACAGACAACACAGACTACAATATTTATAGGCTGGAGATAACATAAAAGCCACAGGAAAGTTTGCAACCTTAAACTGAAGTAGTTGGTAAAGCAACCAAATAAAGATCTTATGTTATCCATGGAAAAGGTAACAGGGTATGTAGGGAATTGTGGGTGTTTCTACAAAACAAATTCATCAAAATCAAGGTCAGTGTCCATAGAAGATGAGTCAGCAGAACTGCTGTGACCAGTTCTTTTGATACAATAAACAAGATCTGCAAAGAGAGTAGGTATAAGTAGGCCCCATTTCCAGATACTGTTCACCACTGAGTAAGCCTTAGAGAGAATGGATGCGTGAATTAACAGTTAAAAAGTATTCTGAGGACTGAAAATGTTTGTTTATATTGACAAGTTTAATTTGAACTGAGCATAGTAACACAATGAATAGTATTGCAGATATACATAGTTATATATATATATATATATATATATATATATATATATATATATATATATATATATTTTAGGTTTTTTATTAGTTTAAAGGAGGATGTTAGAAGTGGGGTAAAGAGTGGCAATGCTAATGAGTTACATGATCTGTGTGTTATATGGTATACAATTCTTCTAGAAGTCTGAGTTTGAATACTCACTTCACTGATGATAGATTACATAGTCATGTCTCTGTGTTGTTTTATTTTCATCCTGACATTACCGTACTGTTGATAGACTACATTAGAAAACAGGCTAGAGGTGACAGATCAATAAAGATGCTGGATGCAGGCAATGTGGCATCATAAGCATACTCTGAACAAGAACTTCACCAAATGTTAGGGGAATGGAATGCAAAACTGAAGGCATATAGGATGAAACTGAGTACAAATACAGCTGTCATGGCAGCAAATGATAGAAATCATAAAAAGTTGAACAATGAGATGGAAGGAAAAGTATTGGAATGGGTAACAGCTTAAAGTGTCTGGGATTGGCAATTGAAAAGAATGGAAGTCTAAATGAGAAGGCAAAAGCTTGAATCAAAGGGGTTGCAACCAACTGGCACAGAGTGTCAGGGGTAGTCTTTGTGTGACAGAACAATGCCAAAGAAGCTAAAAGGTAAGGGATATAAAACAGTGGTGCAACCAGTACTTTTGTGAGATATAGAAATCTGGGCAGTGCATGCAGACAGTGAAGGAAGCGAAAAGGTAATGGTTATGAAGTGTTTAAAATAGGTGGTAGGATACATACACACTGTTGGACAGCTGAAGAAACAAGGACATTAGAACAAAAGCCAAAGTAGTGCAAATTGCAGAGAAGGTCATAGAGAACAGATTACAGTGGTTCAGGCACGTGCAGAAAAGCAATAAACAATGTAATGAAGAGGATTTGGGAGAAATGGGAATACAGCAAGTGGAAATAAGGACATCCAGCAAAGAGATGGATGGATTGTGCGAAAGAAGACCTGCAACAGTCAGGGATGGCCATTAAAGAAAGTAGGAGAGTGGCACTGACTCAAGAAAAATGGCAATAGTTGAAATAACACCTATACCCCATGTAGAAAATTGGACAAATTGGGATTTTGATAATGACGATGATTACAGGGTTTACATAAGTGTGTTTCAATAAAATGGTCTTCATGTACATAATTCGTATTTGTTAATCCGATGTCATAAGTTACACATGCTATTTGGATGGAAATACATGGTTAGTAGGGTAAGAGGTGCAGAGAAATGAAATAAATTTCTAATACACAAATACAACTCCTGTTATTAGTACATTTCAATTTAGAGGGGATTTTTATGATTTCATGTAGATATCAGTTCCATATTACTTTCAGAGTTGAATCCTTCTCTGGAATGCTCATTGCTGAGCCTACTTGTCACCTTAAGTATTCTTTCTTTGTTTCTATTTCACACAACTTACAACTCAGTTTTGAGTTTACCTGGGGAGTAAAATGGCCTCTGTTTCTTTAGCTTTATATCCTGAAATATATTGCATCTTCCTACAGTTTAGTTATGTTGTTTTCCATACCTCATAAAATTGTAGACTTCAAGGCAGCAAAAAGAAAACAGAAATCTGTATTAAAGCAATGTGTAAACGAAGGAAAAGAACACAGAATTTAATAATGTGTAGTATACATTCAAAGTAAGCACGCCTTTTTTTTCACAAGAACTCACAAAGTGAGGAATAACCAAATTTAAAAACATACTTTCCTGAGGAAACAGATTATCAGAATAACTGTCATAGAAACTTTTCTTTATTTATTTTGTACACAAAAGTTAGGAGGTTACAAAGATCACAGAACATTTGGAGTGACTTGTGCCATCAGTTTACTCATCGAGGTAATACAAATAAGAAGAATGGACTTCTGAGAGTCCTGACTGAAATCCCTGTCAGTTGTTTCTATATCACTGTTAATGGCTGTATTACATTAATGCAGCTGAGAGTTATACATTACATAGAACTGATTAGAATTCCCCTCTTTGAACTTCCTTCCTTAATCCTGACCTCTCTACAGCCAGACACTGACTGTTCTCATTAGCATCTCCAAAATAAACTCATTGCCACTTGGCACCAATATGCTTTATAATGTCTCACTTGCCGGAAATGTTCCCATTCACCCTCACATGTTATAGAATCTGCTTAGGGTTTTTATTACCTTGCCCTAGAGATGGATCTTTACATTTCCCTTTTCTTCCTCCTCACATAGTATGCTCCAGACTTTAAACGCCTACTATGCCTTCTCACATAGTATGCTCCAGACTTTAAACGCCTACTATGCCTTCTCACATAGTATGCTCCAGACTTTATACACCTACTATGCCTTTTCACATAGTATGCTCCAGACTTTAAACGCCTACTATGCATTCTCAAATAGTATGCTCCAGACTTTATACACCTACTATGCATTCTCAGATAGTATGCTCCAGATTTTATACACCTACTATGCCTTCTCACATAGTATGCTCCAGACTTTATACGCCTACTATGCATTCTCACATAGTATGCTCCAGACTTTATACACCTACTATGCCTTCTCACATAGTATGCTCCAGACTTTATACGCCTACTATACACTCTCACATAGTATGCTCCAGACTTTATACGCCTGCTTTGCCTTCTCACATAGTATGCTCCAGACTTTATACGCCTACTATGCCTTCTCACATAGTATGCCCCAGACTTTATACGCCTACTATGCCTTCTCATATAGTATGCTCCAGACTTTATACGCCTACTATACACTCTCACATAGTATGCTCCAGACTTTATACGCCTACTATGCCTTCTCACATAGTATGCTCCAGACTTTATATGCCTACTATGCCTTCTCACATAGTATGCTCCAGACTTTATACACCTACTATGCCTTCTCACAGGCAGACATGGCAAATTTCAGCTTACCAGTTTTCCTGAACTGAAAATTCATAAATTAACATTTGGGAACACACAAATAAGGCAGACTCATCTCAGCCCCAAGTGGGGAAGGGGCTTAATCCCTCGCCCCACAAACTCAAATTATATAATTACTCTTGAATGTGATGGTTTGGTCACCTTCAAAAAACGATGGTCTTGGTGAGCAGAATTCATTGAACTATTATTTTATTCGCTTTATTCACCTTGAGTAAATGGTACTCACAGTCACACCTCTCAGCTCGCAAGAATTCTGCAGAATGTCCAAATTTTTAAAGTATATATTTGGTCCATTCCTCATAAAATATTCAGTTTCCTGGCAAATTATTGAAGATTGATGTCACCACATAATGACAAATATTTGAATTTCAGACTTCATAGCCTTTAGTAAAGGCATGCTAATGTAAAATCTGTTAAGACAGCACCTTTCTAAGTTTATAATAGCAATATCTAAAATCTGTCCCTGATTTGAGGCCCTTCCCCCATTATTTTTGTTTTTTTTCCAGAATTCTTGTGCAAAGATTTTGAGAGGCATGAGTGTTACCAACAGATGAAAGTAGTATGAAGAATAAGCATCAGAAAAAAACAGAATACATTTAACTGGAACTGGTCTTTCATTCTTCTTGGTGCATTTAATTATTCTCAGTGCTTTTATTTCTAACAGCTTTGAGATCTAAATCCTATTTGCAGATGTACTAGCATCTTATCTCAATAAGAACAGCTATGGCTGTCAACAGATGTTGTCAATTTTCCATTTTTATGAGCAAGTGGCTACACATGCTTACTTCTTTTCATTTTATTTTTGTCAGGTACCACCCTTTGTATTTATTTATTTGTCAGTTTTTGTTAGGTCACACAATGGCAGACCTAAAATTCTAGTTTCATTAATTAGAGGATGTTTTGCCATGATTCTCTGAAAACTCGCCTGCATTTTATCAAAGAGGGTCACATAATATTTGACACTGCTACAAACTGCCCTCAGCTCAGACAGGACATGAATTTCATGTTCCAAAGGCCAGCCCTGAAAATGCAGTACTATCACGCCTTCCCAGATTGTCAGCACTGGATAATGACTAAAAGTACCATGAGGATAAAAATAACAGCTGTCTAATCTTCCCAAAATTGTAAGTGAATTCTCTGCTGGGCCTCTTTCATTTCATCATTGATTGAGCCTGTACTTGCTCATTTTGTTTTTACCAAAGACTCTTACAATGACGGTCTTTATAAAAAAACTTTCCAATTCCCGTCTCCCTCTTGTAGGACACTTTATTTAAGAGCAAAGACATTCTATTTCAGGGCATCAGGCATGAAACAAGTACCCATTCTCCTACACACATCAGATATAAAATGGACCCTTCTAAATTAAAAGAAAAATATGCTGAACAAAAGACAACTATAAGCTCATTTTACCTTTCACTAAACATAGCATTCTTCTCTTATTTATGTCTCCCTCTCCTGTTCATTTCCTACTCAACTATGTCCATTACAACACAATCCTGACTTACAACAAAGTGTCTGTATTGTTGTTTACTGCACATTTTCTTGAACAATGTTAAAAGCTAGCATTACAATTATTTCATTTTTGCTAGGCCATTCATTATGTACAATATTTTCTCTTCATTTTTTTTATTCCTATGCCATATCTCAAAAAGTTCAGCTAATAGCCAATTACTTAGCAAATGAGCAGTGGCGGCTGGTGGCTTCAACTCAAAGGGGGCTGCAGGAGACAGCTGAATGGGTGGGACCAATAGGAAGGGGTGTGGATAACTAGAAATGGGTGGGGCTATGCTAAAAAATGCAAAAACTGGGACTTTAATTAAATACGCTGCCCGGGGTGCCAAACCATCATTATGAGAGTCCAATCAAGAAAAAATGAAGTGTAGAAGAAAAAAAATATTTCAATGCATTAGCTACATGACAGCTTACTTAATATCTTGATGGAAACAAAAAGGTTGTGAGGCATGAAAAAATAAATTATTTTTTAAATAAATACTGGAATGCCAGTCAAAATCAAGTATAAAAAAACAAGCAGCACTCAACTCAAACCACCTCTCCTTGCACTGCAGTTCTAATTATAATTTATATTCAGCTTTATAAAAGTACCAAGTAACATGCTGAAAGCAGCAATCTCTGTGATACCCCCACTTGTAAAAATGTTTCTTATCCAAAAAATACCTGCTGCCTGACAACTATCTACTTGTTTCATGGAGAAAACATGATCAAAGTAAAAAATGAACAGCAAACAAGAAGCAAGCTCAAGATAAATTGCTTAAAGGATTACTGCACAGGTTATGGACCACACATAATAGATTGGCATTCTGTCTAGTTTATGGGTACAGCCTGCAAAGATGACTGCAAGTCTCCAATAAATGTAATGAGTTTCTGAAAATACTGTAATCCTGTCCTTTATTACAAATACTGTCATATACATTTCAATACCCAAGGCATATATGCTATCTAGTTATGTAAATATTCTCTGCATGGCAACAACATAAAGGCTTTCAGTGTTGGTAATTCTTTAACAGTATGCTTATTAAAGCTTACTTGCATCTTATAGTCTCAGACAAGCTTACCTGATGGTCATTAAAGCATTGCTACTTAAACACAGAGCAACAGGCACTACAACAACATGCATTTTCTGAATAAGAAGTATAAATTAACAGTATAAAAATATGACAGAAAACCAGAACATTCTTCAAAATCAAGGACAGATGAAAAGCCACTGTAGTACTTGTGTCTACCTTGGATGGGAGGATACTCTGCAAACTTAACACTGCATAACTGCTCCTTATCTTGCTTGGACACATCCAGAGTCACTACGTGGGGGAGTGGGGTGCAACAAGTATATTACAATTTGAAATGTCTCTGGCTGATGGTGATGGCCCCGACACATTTGTCATACCTCTCAAACCTCAGGGCAAGAAATCTGGACAAAGCCATAAATAGAAGTGGGACAAAGGCCCAAAAATTAGGACATTTTTTAAATATTTAAATATTATAAACTTAGAAAGATAATTATTTATTTTTATTTATTCTACATTTGTTGACCAGGATAGTCCGACTGGATGCATGTCCATTTTCAGCGGAGGCCCAGGGTGAAAAGCCCCAAGGGTAAGTAGATACAGCATTACATAATACCAGCATTACATATTACAAACAGACTATTTACAGAGATTACATAAGTAAGCAAGTTAAACAAGTTCCACAGGTTAAAGTTAGTCCTGAGCACAAGTCAGGATTAAATTAAATTACACAGTAAACTGGTTAACAGATTTTTACACATTCTAGAGAGAGTTAGCCAGGCTTGATACATTGACATAGCCAGTTAAGTGACAAATGTTGTTTGAGTCTAGTTTTAAATTGACCTAAGGTGGAAAGTAAGGTAATATCAGCTGGAAGACAGTTCCAGGTTCTACTTACAGAGTTTGCAAAGAAAGAATCACCGGCTGTGTTATTAATTTTGCTAGTCTAATTTAGTAGTTTGTTAGAGGATCGAAGCAGTCTAGGATTGTTATAGGCAGTGATAATGTTTTTAAGTGCAGGAGTATTGTCCGGATTATAGAGGATTTTATAGGCCATAATCAGTTGGTTATACTGGATTAGGCTGGGTAGTTCAAGCCACCCAAGCCGATTTAGATTGATGCAATGATGTGTCCTAAAAGGCAGCCCAGTGGCAAACCTGGCAATGTGGTTGTAGCAAATTGAGAGTTTGTTAAGGACAGTCTTGTTTAAATTCGAGAGTAGAGGGGATGCATACAGAAGGGTTGAAAGAAGGTGAGAGGGAGCTATGGCAATTTTAGCTGGAGGGGTTAGGAAGGCTTTTATTTTGTAAAGTGACCCTAGGTTTTTATTGATGGATTTGATAGTTTGGTTAACATGTAGGTCAAATTTTAGATTATTGTCTATGATGACACCTAATAGTTTTGTAGATGGGTCAGGGGAGATTATTGTGCCATCATTTGATTTTATGGTAAAGGTGAAAGCGGTAGACCTACGTGTTGGTGAAAATAACAGCATTTTAGTTTTTTTGGGATTTAGGATCAGATGATGTTCAGAAAGCCAGTTTTCTACTGTATTAATGGTGGTCTGGGTAGCTGACCATAACTCTACTGGAGATGTGGCTGAGCAAATCAGAGTAGAGTCATCAGCATATTGGATACAGCTGACATTTGGGATGACAGTATAAAGATCGTTAATGAAGATGGAGAACAGCAAGGGCCCTAGTATAGAGCCTTGTGGTACTCTAAGGATGTTAGGTAGAAGGTTAGAGAGTTTGTTCTGCCAGAGGACAGCCTGCTGTCGACCATTCAGGTAGGATTGAAACCATTGGAGTGCTCCAGTATCTAGACAGAATGTTTGCAGGGTGTGGATTAAAAGTTGGTGATCAACCACATTGAATGCCTTGGAAAGATCCAAAAAGAGGGCTGAGGATATATAATTATTGTTGCAATTATGGTTTATGGTGTTAGTAAAGGCTAGGAGGGCTGAAGTAGTGCTGTGATGAGGACGAAAGCCATGCTGAGTGTCTGCCATAAGGTGATTCTGGATTAGGTGGTGCATGAGTTGTCTATGAATACATTTTTCCATAATCTTTGCAAGTGGAGAGAGTATAGCTATTGGCCTATAATTGGAGAATTCAGTAGAGCTGCCTCCTTTCTGAAGTGGGATTACATAGGATATTTTCCAGATGGTGAGAATTTTAGCTTCTACTATGGTTTGATTGATTAGTATTGAGACAGGGTAAGCAATAGTATCAGCTGATTTTTGTAGGTACTCGGCAGGGAGTTGATCAGCAGAAAGTGTAGTGGGTTTTAATTTTTTGATCAAGGTACGGATAAGTGAAGTGGCGACTGGTTGGAGGCTGAACGCGAGTAGGTTTCTAGGGGTGCTACTTTCAGGACCAGGGGAGCTAGGAGGTAGTTGGCTAGCTAGGGCTTGAATTGTCTCAGTAAAGAATTGGTTAAAACTATCAGAAACATCTTCAGGGGTTTTATCAATAGTAGCAGCAGGGATTGGGGTTGAAGTTTGTCCAGGATGTAGTAGATTATTTAAACCTGCCCAAAACTTCTGAGGCTTATTTTGATTAACTGTCTGTAAATTACAGTAGTATTGTTTTTTGTCTTGTAAAATTGATTTTTTGGTTTCGTTCCTGGATTGCCTGTATTTAATGTGATCTTGAGGGTCTTTAGAAGAATGCCATAAAGCCCATGCTTTGTTTCTAAGGGTAATTTTGAGTTTAGACTCTATAGAAAGCCATGGTGCAGTTTTTGTCTTGGTTCTCTTTGAACGAACAGATGCATACAAATCAAGGATCTCAAGGAATTTGTTGTTAAAGTATGCTACTGCTTCCTCTAAGGGGAGGTGTTTTAGAATAGACCAATTACACGAGTTTAGCTTGTTGGAATTTGGCAGGGTCAAAGTTTTTATTGTTTCTAACCTTTCTGAGTAAGGGTTGTTGGGAATTAATGGTTTTGTGCCTAATTACATATGTGAGAAGGTGATCGCTTAGGCCATTAAGGAGGGTACCAGAGGTGTACAGTTGAGGGTGACTGTTTATGAGTACCCAGTCAAGTATACTTACTTTTTGATTGGGTTTACCTATCCTGGTAGGGGTGGATATGATTTGCGTAAATGCATGCAGGTTAATATGGGTGGTTGGGGATTCTGAGGAACAGGTGCCCCAGTCTATGTTAAAGTCTCCAAGTAGTAGGGTTTCTTGGGGGTAGTGACATGAAAGCCAGTGCAGGATATCTTCAAATGTAGATATATTGTTACCTGGGGGAATGTACATACAGATGATATTAATGCATTTATTTTTATTAAGTTGTAATTTGGTGGCAAGAATTTCTGAGTTATTAATCTGAGGAGGTTGTATTACATCTATGGTGACATTCAACTCAGATTTATAGTGGACAGCTACCCCACCCCCCTTCCTCGAAGCACGATCCAGCCTGTGTATGTTGTACCCAGGTGGTAACACTTCATTGTCTTTAGTGTTAGGTTTTAACCAGGTTTCAGATAAATAGAGAATCTCAGGGGAGTGGACATCCAGAAGTGCATGCAATTCATGTACCTTGTTATTAATGCTTCTAATATTGAGATGACAGACTAGGAGAGAGTTAGTTGGCCTATTAATTGTAGGTTTGCAGCTTAGATTGCAAGTAGAGGGGGTATGTGTATCTGAAGTGAGTGGGCCAGGGTTGGGGTGAATATCACCACCAAGTATTAGGTTGAGTCTATACTTGGTGATGAACTTCAGGAATTTGTTTATTAGTTTGTGGTAGTGTTTGGATCTAGAGCTAATGTGCCTGCATTAGCTGCTAGGTCTTGCATTAGTATGAATTTTCTGAAGGGTATGAAATCTGAAACTCAAATGTCTGTCATTATTTTCTAACTTCAGTCTTTAATGATTTGCCATTAATTTGCCAGAAAACCACAACTTTATAAAAAAACGGACCAAAAATGTGATGCAAAAATATAAAATAGCCACACAATACAGCTGGTAACCTGTCAAAGAAGGGACACTTTTTAATATTAGTACTATTAACTTGAGCAGCTGACAAAATAAGAGAATCTACATGCATTTCTGAACTTAAAAGTAATCTATAACTCTGATCATTACAATTATTTATTAATTGTAAACCCTCCACATTTTCATCCAAATTTGCCATTCTGCAGAGGGATTATTAGGGAGAGAACAATATTTTGAGCCAAAATCAGGGACAGTTGAGAGGTTTGGATATACCTAATTATATAAAGTGATTTATCAGCATGTACCTCTTAATGCAGGAAATTTGGAAAAGACCAAATATATTGAGGGAACATACAAACATTACTAAAAATTGCTCTTGTATAAACTTAGACAGTTGACAGAATAACAGGTCTTGCATACATTTTTCTGAAGGGCATGAATTCTGAAACTCAATGTCTGTCATTATTTAATGACTTCATTCCTAAATGATTTGTCAGAAAACCACACATGTTATGAGGAACAAACCAAAAATAAGAAGCAAAAATCTATTCAGTCTGCAAAAATCTGGACAGTTGAGAGGGATAGTTCAGCTAGGGCTCTCTGAGCTTGCCGCCCTCCCCCCCTCACAAAATCATGGTCGTATGGGGCCTTCTCCCTGCAGCTATTCCAGTGCTCCATTACTTGGCTATTTTGCCCCATTTACCATAAACATTGTAATGTACATACTGCTTTACTTCTACGATGATTTGGATTTCATTTAAAAGTTTTACATTTTACAGCACAAACACTAATCGACATCTGCTAAACAAAGCAATGCAGTCTCACAATGAAAATAGACTTAGCATTAAAACTTCTCTGCCCTTGAAACTCACATTCATTGAAAGAGCATTGAAACCCACATTCAAAGAAAATACATCTGGCCAGTGGCAGATAAAGATTAACTTTGGGCTGCTTTCAAATCATAGGCCCCTTGCACAGTAAACATCCTGATTGTATTAAATTATATTCCTTGTATAATACAGTACAGTTGTTAGAAGGTGTTTTAAATGTATGGTTTGGAACATTTTTCCAGTAAACAATGAAACAAATTGCATGTACCAATAATGACAAAACTGCCCAATTCAGAACATTTACATTATAAAAGTCTACTCAAACTTCTACAATCCACCAGTATCAGTAAAAATGCACAATCTCTGCAGAAGTAAAAGTAATCTAAATAATTTCACATTAAAGAGATCTGTAACTAATGAATAGGTTGCTGCTAGCAAACAATTTTATATTTCATTGTTTCATCTACAAATAAAGTGCCTGTTGCCCTTGAGGAATAAATTTCCTATGTTACATAAAAAACGATAAGCTAGTAATATTGCAATAGGGGATGGATGGCAAATTGATAACAGGTTCATTGTTACTAGGTATCTCTGCCAAAGAGGACATTCTCAGGACTGCATTATCCACCCCCTTTAAAAGTACAACACAGTACAGTTTCAGCAATACATCTATATACTGTGGGAGTAGAACCCACAACCTTTTGCATCAAAAGTGAGTACACTACCTGTTGTGCTATTAACAATGCAACCATTCTCAGCATAAGCAGCACCAAACTTCTCTTCAAGCTCTCAGCTCCTTGTAAAATCCACTCAACACTCAACTGTATCTCTCAACTTTGAAGCACAAGAAATCTGGAAAAGGCCAAATTTTTTTTATTGGGAGGGACAAAAGCCCAAAAACTAGGGACATGTTTTAAACATTGCTTGTATAACCTTAGAAAGTTGCTAGAATAAAATGCTGTGTTACCACCATGCATTTCACTGCCAAGTCTTGAACCCAGGACTCTGTGCACTACAGTCAGAGCAACATACCACTATGGCAAATCAGCTGCTTTGTGAAAGACAGCTAGACAAACTTAAATAGCTATCATTTAGTGCCTTCAGTTCTCACCATACCTCTCAACGTCTTAGCACAAAACACCTAGACAAAGTGAATAATGGGGAATACAACCACGCAAACATATTCAGTGAATTCAGTTCTCTCAGTAGCGCTCATCCTGTTAGCACAAAAACCTGGATAAAGTCAACAATGATCTTATAAACAGAAAATTGCTAGAATAAAAGGTTTTGTATTACCATGTACTTTCTGAAGAATATAAAGTCTGAAATTCAAATGCCTGCCATTATTTTCCAGAAACCACAGATTTTATGAGGAACAGAACAGCAATATGAAGCAAAACATTCATAAGTGGTGGTGGGTAGGGAATTCATGCTCCTGCTACTTGCTCCCAAAGTACAGGGTTTGAGCCTAGCCACCACTACCAGGTATATTTCCTGAGTACTTGTAGTCACTGGGGCATTACACACACATAATGGATGCAATGCAAGAAACACTCACACAGACATATACAAACATACACCTGTAAGGCAATATTAGCCTTGGTAATTCATGTACTTATTTGTCTATGGGATGTAGATGGAAATCAAAAAACACTGTGAAAACCCACAAGGACATAGGAAGGATACACAAACTAGGCAAAGAAGACTTTGCAACCAGGAACTGAACAAGTGTAGTGTTTTTATTATTTTAATAACAGCTTATTATTGTTAAACATCAGTGTAGCATTAATGTCCCCAACCACTATAACTGGCTGGTATTATTTTATAATTTTCTGTAACCTAAAAGGGCATGGGATGGTTTACCATACTGACATAATTTTACTGTTTATGTAATACTCATTTTCCCACAATTCACTCTCTGACCACACAGTATAATATTACATGCCATTCATTGCCCTTGAGGCTTTTTTTTTTGCAAAAACAAACAAAACATTGTTAGCTGCTTGAACTCCATCCCCAGTTAGTGTGAGCCAAAAGTGTCATTTTTTTCTGACTTTTATGCAGCAGCTACCCATTCAACTGTGACTGACAGCTGACCCAAACACAGCTTGCTTGTATTTGTAAACCAGCAGTTTACATGCTGTCTGATACAGAATAATTTTAAATAAACCAACATTCTCAGAAACTCCCTAGCACCACCTAGTTGGAGGTGGGAAAGGCAGGGTTGCAAATACCTTGGACTGAGGGCTTCCTCAGATTGACAGTCTGAAATGAATGAGAAGAAAGCAACAGGGGACAATGAGAAAGATTCCTAAAATAAATTAATATGAGATGTCATGCACCCTTAACATATTGTACAATGTTGATGCAGAAAAATACAGAACAGCCATACTAAGGGAAACATCTAAATCACATTGACAGAAAAATACACATATATACACAGTACTTACACACACACACACACACACACACACACACACACACACACACACACACACACACACACACACACACACACACACACACACACACACACACACACACACACACACACACACACACACACACACACACACACACACACACAGACACACACACACACACACCTCCATTTCAGCAAAGAAGTACCTGATGTTTCAGAATAAACCCACCAGTACCTGGCCTCTCATTCAGCACATCAGTCCAAGGTCACAAGCTGCCAGCAAGCTAGTTCCGGAATGCCACACATGCAGTTCATGCTCCATTTCAGCAAAGACATAGCCATTTCTCAATAATAAGTTGCCAATAAGCTAGTTCTGGTTCTGGAATCCCACGCATGCGTGTGAGCACAGACTGCAGACCTCGCAGTCCGATCCCTTTCCAGTCTATGCGGCTGTAACCGCATAGACTTCTGGGGCATCTGTGAAACTGCCTTATTCCATATCCAGACTGGTTAAGCAGCAGTCCAGATTCGAGTTTTCTACTCATGCATGCGTGAGCTTTGGGATTTGGGATTTTTTTATTTTTGGTTTTCACCTGGGGGAGCTGCAGACCTGCCACCACTGCAAATGAGTAAAAAACAAAACAAACAAGCAAAATTACAAATAAACAAACAGTCAGAGAAAGAATGTCAAATACAGAGAAACCATGACATTATTAAGCCAAAAACGTAGAAGCAAGGGAGATGTTCCATTTTAAATCTTTGCACGCAAAACTTCCACTATGAATTCCTAGTTCCCCTTTACACCTCTTGCCATGCCCTTCCTTCTTTTTTCTTTCCCTAGACCCTACCTATACTTTCTGTCTTCCTTACTTTCTTCTTTTTTATATACATGTTTTACCCTCCTTTTCTCCCTTCTTCTTACCTGCATCTCAATTTTCACCTGCTCTGTTGAGTGTTGATTCCCTCCTTCTCTTGTCATCACCTTGTCTAACCTAACTTCAGAATATCTCTATAAATACTTCATAAATCATCAGCGTCTAATCATTAGTTATTACTTTTCCCTCCAGTGTTTGCAGTGCCTTATATAGACACAGACACATTTTTTTCACCTATACCTAGCTGCACACAGGGCAACTACTTTGCTGTGATAAGCACTGCCCCCAAAGTTGCAGACCAGATATTCCCAACACTACTTCATATTCTTACTGCAACCATATTATCAATAAAAAAGGATCTGTTGCCATGGATATGAACTTTTCCACTAACTCCATTACCAGTTTGGTGGATATGGACATCCTGAGGCAATGTAGAAATTCTCTCATGTTCACCGAGAACCAGCTAATTCTCAAACTAACTGAAATGGTATGAGAGATATATTTATGCAATGACACTGGAGGCAAAGCTTTCACATAAAAGCATTCGTAATGTCAATCAGGTTGTGAGTAGTACACATACTGCACCTATCGCACACAATTCAAAGCAGACACATAGACCCACTTATGCTGAGGTACTTAAATGTAACCTTTCTAGACCCCATAATCCTCCCAAAAAAAGTACACATAACAAATACCCTCAGCAGTCCTGAATGCACTTTTTCAAAAAACATCCACTTCAACACGTACATCCATATCTCATAGAACCTCTACTGCTAAGCCCATGAGGCAAGCCACTACACAATCCAACATTCTGGTCATTGGAGATTTCATTGTGAGACACTGATGTCCCTCTCACCAGGCTGAGTAAAGAGAAAGTCATTGTCAGTTGCTTATCAGGGGACAGGATCTGCCACATTATGCACACACTCAGGTCATTGGACCACAAGTATCGGTATGTCTCAATCATAGTCCATGTGGATGTAAATGATCTGTGACATACCTCCCTACACTATATGAAGAGAGACATCATGGAGCTCTTGGAATATGTGTCCAAGGCTGTTATGAGTCTAGCACTAAGCAGCATTTTACCTTGTCCAAGAATGATGTCACAATATGAACAGAAGATGATTGACTTTAATAACTGGCTTAATTTCTAATGTCATTCTAAGGAGGTACAAAATTTGTCAGGAAGGAAGGAAATGGTCAACAGACCATGCTGCTTTGCCAGGGATGGTCTGCACCCTTCCCCTCTAGGCTTTTGAAAGTACTTGCCTTGTGTGCAACTAGGTACTGGTGAAATTTGAAGTGTGCTTTTACAGGAAAATGTCATCTCAAGGTGCTTGTATCTATACAGGACAATGCAAACACTTGAGGGAACACTAATAATTAGACCCCAATGATTTATGAAACATTTAGTTATATATTCTGAAGTTAGGTTAGACAGCAGCTAATGAAGCAGTACTTACTGAAAAGAAAAAAAAAATAGCTTTATCAAGAATGATGAAAAGAGGGTATTTGCCTGATTGGGTAATACTTGGCTAATACTAGCTCCAGTCTCACTGCAGCTTCATGCTGCTGGGATGCAACATTCCTTTTCTTCTTCTCTCTCCAGAAGCAAAACAGTAGCAACACTCCCAAGATGAAAAGCAGGCCACAGGCTATTTGGTGGTTAATAGTGTTGTGCTAGATGATGCAGGGGTCTGTAGGCTTACTGTAGCCTTTTTCTGATAGATGCCTTGAATGGCAACCGGACGGATCAGGAAGGTACTACACAGGCACTCACTGCCCCTTCTATCACCAGGAGCAAACTATAAGCATAAATTCCATTCTGGCACCTATGAAGCAGTTATCAGGCTTTCTGGTGATCAGCAGTCTCCAGGAAATAATGTCATTATGCTCCTTCTCTCACCAGGACCAAAAATAGAAGCACTAGTCCCAAAATGACTAATGAAAGGCAGAATGTGGGCTCTCCAATAGTGGTAATCTTGGACTAGATGTTGTAGATTTTAAAGGTAAAATGGAAAAAAAATGGGTTAATATCCTAAGAGTTGCAGTGTGCACTAAGCAGGTAGATATGAAAGAGGGCGTAACTTAAGCTTTACTAGTCTAAGTGGAGAGTCAATAATTTTAAAAAAGCAAGATAGATTGGAAGGGGGTGGGCACATTGTATTCTGTCTCTATGGAATACAGTGGGTTGGCCAATAAATTTAAATCGCTGAAAGGGAGTGATTTCAAAAAAATGACAATTTTGTGCTTAAAATAGTCAATGAAAGAAGAGAGGGGTGGAAATATGTGGTCAAATTAACATAAGAGATAGACAAGATTAAAAACACAATAATAACAGGATGGGAGGCTTAGGAAAAATTAATTTCTCTGTGACTCACAAGAGACACAGCTATGGTAGCTTTCCTAGTTTAAATATGCAATTAAAAGCAGAATATAGGAAAACAGAGTATAAAGAAAATATACCACAATATACAAAATAGAAGAAGACAATGAAGCAATACAAAATACAAGAAAGCAAAAACAAACTAACCTTTCCCTTACAACAATCTATGACAGAGTCTGAGTGAGCTTTTCCAGCTGAGATGATAGTTTTAAGAAAACATAAGAACTCATGCATGCTAAGCGCAAATTCCAGGGTTTCATGGTTAAGAAAGTGAAAAAGAAGTAGCTGAATTCCATGACATTCTTAAAGAAGTCATAGCCTTATGAGGTTGTGCTGAACAGAAGGCTGTAGCAGCTAAAATGCTAGTGGAGAAGATAAGATTGGTGAGGAAGAGCAGGATGCTGTCTCTTGCATCAGACCAGCATATTAGAAGTACGTAGTCATACATGAGTGCATACAGATGTGGATAAGCATAAATAATACACATGCACATGCACAAGCACACAAACACGCACACACCCACACACACACATATATGCACTCATGTACGCACATGCACACACACACACACACACACACACACACACACACACACACACACACACACACACACACACACACACACACACACACACACGCACACACACACACACACACTATTAGCTAAGCGTTAAGCTAACACAAGCAAGTTACTTATCCTGCCAGTGTGTTCAGGGCAGAAATGTATAGAAGTGTGCTCCCAGTGGAAATCAGATGCCACTTCTCATCTGCTCTTGTTTTCCCTGTTAAATCCTTTTAAAATATAACTTATGAAAAATGCTACTGTGTAATCAAACAATAATTAATGCAAACTAAAGCTGTGGTATGCATCTATTTAATTCCTAACATTTAAGCAAATGCTTCAACTTGTTGTGCATGTGTAATGGTTTAAAGTAATATGTTCTACAGTAACCACATAATGGCTGATGCATGCTATTTCTTTATAAAGTGCAATTTCCCTTTCAAGGAAGAGACTAGTAAATACTTCATAAGGGTGTGGGAAGTAGATAGGCCAGATCTTTTGGAGATTAGTAATACCACAAACAAGGGAATGCAGCGTATGATGTTTCACTGCGGGATATAATTAATGAAAGAATGATGGTATATAATGACACAGTGTCACCAGGATCAGTGGAGCAAACAATAATAAGGAGTTTTAAGCATGCACATCATGGAAGCAGTAAACTACAACACCTAGAGCGCATAGAAGTGTTCCGGGAAGGAAATGGTGAAGAAGGGAGGAGGAATAAACCTTTTCTTTTCACAAATTCATTATAACTCAGTTCCATGTCTGATTCTGAGTTATGTGACCAGGACAGTCTTATCACAGTGCTATGCAGAAAGGAATGATGTGCAAGCCTCCCACCTACAAATTTTCATAAAGAAATTCATAGGACAGTTACGTGAAGATATAAATGTACTTGCACCCTTCATAATGGATAACTCTTCTTTGTTACAAACTCCTGCTACCTCAGTCTATTTCATTATAAACCAGATTTTTTTTAACTAAATAACTGATTTTTTCCTATGTTCAAAATAAAGAAATGTAAAAATATAGCAGTCTATACTTCCTGTATGTCAGTGATTTCAACAGTGAAATTACGTACCTGGTTTATCATTTTTTTTCATTGTGGTTTCCTGCATTCTGATATCTGCCTCAGTGTGTACATATTATATTTACTTCACCTTAATTCATCATTTTTTCCTCTGGCTTAGACCTTGGCTGAAAAAGAGTTCTTGGAAAAGGGCACTTAGCATGCTAACAAATAAAATAAACAAATAATATGCCTTTAAAGAGGACCTACTACTTTCTGAAGAAATTCTGAAAGTGTAACAAGCGGTCCAGTGTGAGAGGTATACTATGCCATATCTGTTTATTTGCAATATTCGGCAAGTAAGGGGAATGTTGCTGTCTGTATAGCTGCATTGTAATTTTCCTGCTTGACATACTGAAAAGTCTTGCCCAGATTTCCGCTGCTCAGACCCATCTCAGTGCAGAAGAAAGTAGATGAATACTGGAGTGCAGATGTCTGCCATTCCTATATACTGCTTATTTTCCAAGTGGCTATTTATCTATGGCAACAGAAGGCCAAGACTTTCAGACTTTCAACAAAACTGTTTTTCCTTCCTCATTAAAATACAAATGACAGCAGATGGATAAATAGAATGATGGTTAAAGTACTGAACTGTGAATGTTTTGCACATTCAAGATACCATTTTTCATTCATGTAATGCTGACATATACCAGGTATCTTACTTTTAGTGTTAAATCTGCTTTGCTAAAAGGATTTTTGCTTGGCAGGTTTTAACTGGTAATCAACAAATTGAGACAATATGTGTAATTAACGCAGTTGCTCTGGAGTTTAATATAAGTAATTTTGATGAAAGACAACTATCACTGAAGGAAACTGTTAGGATTAGATATGTGTGTGTGTGTGTGTGTGTGTGTGTGTGTGTGTGTGTGTGTGTGTGTGTGTGTGTGTGTGTGCACGAGTTTGTGTGTGTGTGTGTGTGTGTGTGTGTGTGTGTGTGTGTGTGTGTGCGTGCGCGTGTGTATTTGTGTATCACATTGGCAGATTCTTGTGACTTACAGCTGGGTAAATCTTTTAGGCACTCTGTAGGTTTTTTATTGAAACATCTGCCTTTGTAATATTGAGTGCCAACACAGCAGGAAAAAAAATAAAAGAACGAAAATACAGAAGTGCAAATCTTGAACATTGCTCTTCTTTTTTTTAAATGTAATAATATCAAGTCACAGTTTATTTTTTTCTTCTAGAATTAAACTTTTTCTCCCTTTTGGTCCTAAAGTTTTCAACACTCTGGAGGAAGTCACTGCATATGTCAAAAATAATAACATCATTTCCATTTCTGAGGGCATGGACTGGACATTAATTTCATTTAAAAAATCTTCTGAAACAAATCATTAGTTAGTCGTTCACCACGACAAAACAGGGAAAAAGACTTGAATTTTTCCTCTCAAGTTTCAAATATTCACAATGAACTTGCTTTATACCTTACAGATAGCTTCTCAGTTCTCATATTGCATTTATTAATTTTTCTGTAAATGAATATATTACTAATATGCACTCCTGAGAGTAAGTATTGATAAGCTTTCTATGTCTGTTATGCAATTATTAGCATTTAGTGTTTCATGTATACTGTTTAACCTCCTTTATTATATTTGCAGTCAGTGGCTTCGTTCATTTTAAATCATAAAAATACCCATTTTCTTTAATTAGCCATTCCTTGTGATTTACTTCTTAATTGCTTTTAATTTATCTTTATTGCTTTGTGTACTTTTGGTTTAACTTTTTATACATTAATTTAAAAAAATGTATTTAGTCTCACTTTCTAATACTGAACTTCATAGCTTATTTTTTCACTGTGGAACTGTACATGGTTTACATGATATGAATGACAATCTGTTCCCATGACTTCCTTTTATTTTTCCTGTCAGCATCTTATTCTGAATATATTTACTCACATTTCCTCTTTACAATTCTGTACTGTAATAACCAATAATTTTAATGCATTCTATCTTGCATCAAGATATTAATGTTGTACCACTTGTGTAACTTATTTGAAATCTTTTGGCTACTGTAACCACAACCCTTACTTTATTGCCTTTTTTATTTTGTATGTTATGATTTGTTTTCTTTACACTGTTTTACTTGTATTCTGCTTTTATTTATGTATTAAAACTAGAAAAGAGATCACAGCTGTATGTCTTGTGAGGCTCACAGAAATTAAGTTTCTCACCCTCATACCCTGGTGCTGTTGTGTTCTTAAACTCAACTGTCCTTCTAGTTGCCTGTCCCTTACATTAATTTGACCACATTATATCTCATTCCCTCCCCCCTTTCATTGGCTCTTGTGAGTAAGCACACAATTATCATTTTGTGAAATCACTCCTCTTCAACTATTTAATTTTATTGGCCATCCCACTGTATTCAGTAGAAGTAGAATACAAAGTGCCCATCCCCTTTCAATCTATTTTTCTCTTTTAAAATTAGTGGCTCTCCACTTAAACAGCTAAAACTTAAGTTACTCATTCTTTCATATCTAACTGCTTAGTGCACACTGGAGTGCTTTGGATATTAACCATCCTTTTCCATCTTATCTTTAAAATCTGCAACATCTATTGCAAGACCACCAACTATTGGAGAGCCCACATTATGCCTGTCAGTAGTCATCTTGGGATTAGTGATTCTGTTTTCTCCTGGTGAGAGAAGGGGCACGGGCACATTATTTCCTGGAGACTGCTGATCACCAGAAAGCTTAATAACTGCTTTATAGGTGACAGCTTGGAATTTGTGCTTATATCCTGCTCCTGGTGAGATAAGGAGCAGAGTGCATTGATTATTGAATGTTTCTGGTCAGGCAGTGAGTATCTGTGCTTCACGTTTCTGATTGGTCTGGTTGCTATTGAAGGCATCTACCAGGAAAAAGCTACAAAAAGCCTACATATGCTTGCATCATGTAGGACAAGACTGTGGATCAGCAACAGGTGGTAGCCTGCTTCTCATCTTGGGATGGTGCTAACGTTTTGCTTCTGGTGACAGAAGAAGCAAAGGAGCATTGTATCCCAGCAGAGTGAAACTGTGGTGAGGCCAGCACTAGTAGCAGCCAGGCAGTAGCCATTTATTCCTCCATTTTCATCATTCTTGATAAGCTAATTCTTTGTTTTCAGTAATTACTACTTGATTTGTTTCTAACTTCAGAATATATGTCTAAATACTTCATCCTTAAATTTTCAGTCTACTTATTAGTTTCCCCTCAAGTGTTTGGCAGTGCCCTGTAAAGACGCAGGTACCTTGAGTGACATTTTTCCAGTAAAAGCACAATTGAAATTTCACCAGTACCTAGTTGCACACAGGACAACTAGTTTGCAGTGACATGCCCCAAAGTTGCAAGCTGGATACTCCTGACATTGCCTTATATTCTCACTCCAACTATCTAATCAGTAAAAAGGGTCTGTTGCCATGGTTATGAACTTTCCCAGTATCTGCATTACCAGCTTCATGAATATGGGCATCCTGACGCAATATAGAAATTGCTTCATGTTTACTGACAGCCAGTTAATTTTCAAACAAAATGATATGGTATGTGAGAGATGTATTTATACAATGTCACTGGAATCAAAACTCGCACATAAAAGTACTCCTAATGTCAATAATGTTGTCAGTAGTACACATGCTCCACCCATCACGTACAATTCAAAGCAGACACATAGACCCACATATGCTGAGGCACTTAACTGTAATCTTCCTAAACACCAAAGGCCTCCTAGACTAAGTACACATAACAAATACCCTCAGCAACCCTGAATGCACTCTTTCAAAAAACCCACATAAACACATACAGTCACATTTCATGGAGCCTGTTCTTCTAAGCCATAAGGCATGACACCACACAATCCAACATTCAGATCATTGGAGACTCTATCATGAGACACACTGATGTCCCTATCACCAGGTTGAGTAAGGAGAAAGTCACGGTCAGTGGCTTATCAGGGGCTAGGATCAGCCACATTATGCACGCACTCAGGTCATAGGACCACAAGTACCAGTATGACTCAGTCACAGTCCATCTGGGTGCAAATGACCTGAGACGTACCTCCCTAGACTATATGAAGAAAGACATCATGGAACATGGATGAGTGGATGGGACAACATAAATTCCTACTGGGGATAGTGCTTGAAACCCTCTTGGATATGGGCAACCACTACTAATTTTGAAATCTCGTGATAATGTTGATACAAATTGGCTAGGCTTGAAATTACCCTTGGGTCGATAGCCTAGTAACTTCCTATGATCCTATGATCCTATGAAATGTCAGAATACATGTTTCAGTCTGGTATGAGCCTAGCATTCAGTAGCATTTTACCTAATCCAAGGATGATGTCACAATACGAACAAAAGATGACTGACTTTAATAATTGTTTTAGTTTCTGGTGTCATTCTAAGAGGATGCA
Organism: Protopterus annectens; assembly: GCF_019279795.1. NCBI lineage: Eukaryota > Metazoa > Chordata > Ceratodontiformes > Protopteridae > Protopterus > Protopterus annectens. The sequence continues at coordinate 1,625,427,657 of NC_056733.1, read as the reverse complement.
ATATTTGTCCACATGGAAGAAGATGGTCAGCAGAACACACTGTTTTGCCAGGGATGGTCTGCACTTCTAAGCTTTCAAATACTAGCTAAAAAATTGTCTTCCCCATATTGCCTTTTTTTAGGCAATACCAAATTGAAAGTACTTCTGACATAGCAAATCAAAACCAAGAAAATCTAAAGTTATTACGACTCAATGTTAGGAGTCTAAACAAAAAACACTACTCCTAGAAGTTCTCTTCACCCTAGAGAATGCTGACATCTGTGCAGTCACTGAGACATGGTTTAAAGCTGTGGAGTGACAGTGTAAGGTTATAATGCCTTCCACACATTTAGACCAACTACTACACAGACAGGGACTAAAGGTGGAGGAGTCTTGATTTACATCAAAAATAAATATACCTTGAGGCTGGTCAAACAGGACAATGCACTTGAGCTACTACATGTTCAAATTACCACAGGAAAAATCCAGTACCACTTCCTTGCAAGCTACAAGTCCCCCTGTATGACCCAAGAAACTCATACCACGTATTTAAGCTCATTGGAAACACTCACCATTCAACTCATATTCATGGACAACTTTAATTTCCCCACTATTAACTAGGAATACTATATAACAGCAAACATACAGGTACAGAGATTCCTGGATTTTGTAAACACAAACTCCCTGGACCAGATTGTCAAAACCCCAACCAGGGGCGCAACCATACTGGATCTGGTGCTCACTAACATGGGAGGGCGCTGCACACCCCCTAGTGTAATCACTTCTCTGGTAAAGTCAGACTACAAAATTGTTTCCTTTGAAGTAAAAATAAAACCTGGAACCCCAGCTAACCCTGGAATATTCAGAAACTACTCTAAAGCTAATGTCCCACTATTAAGTGATAACCTGGCAAAATGTGAAGCCCCCATAAACCCTGAGAACACTGCTGCAGAACTGTTCAGAGAAACCCTATACAAGCATGTTAATAGCTGCATAGAGGCAGCTGTAAATACCAGGAAGAAGTACAAAACTAACTCAAAAAACAAGCCACCTTTGTGAAATCACAAAATTAATAGGCTGTATAACAGAAGGAAGAAAATCATGGCAAAGATTAGGAGGTACAGCACACAGCAGGATAAAAGCACTCTCATCAAATTGAACAAACAATTGGAGGACAAATAAAATCTACCAAAGGCAAATTTGAGGTAAATTTGGCCTCCCAGGCAAAGGACAGCCACAAGGCATTATTTAGTTATGACCACAACCTCAAAGGGAATACATAATTTTGTGCAGAGCTCATTGTAAATGGAGCCACCTAAACTGAGCCAAAAGATATAGCAAACCTACTGGCCGACAAATTCTTCCCCAGTTTTACCCCTCTCTCCCTCTCAATCTTCCCTCATTAAATACCATTAAATATAACTCCTCCTGCTATCACTAAGGCACAGGTCCTTAATACTCTCTCTAAGGCCAAGAATACTGCATCAATGATCCCAGACAATATCCCAGGATGTCTTCTAAATTGTACAAAACATGACCTATCAGGACCTCTGGAATTGCCATTTAACTGCATCTTCCAAACAGGAGTCGTACCTCATGAATGGAGAACAGCAGCAGTCATCCCTCTGTATAAAGGTGGTCATTTAGAGACCCTGGCAACTACAGACCTATAGGTCTTACTAGTTTTATATGCAAAGCCATGGAAATAGTTATCATGAAAATTATCAGTAATGATATAGTAAACCTCCAGGCACTGGACCCAACCTAGTTTGGTTTCATCAAGATCAGGTCATGTCTACTTAACCTGGTGGATGTCTTTGAGAAAGTCACCAAAGCAAGGGACGAGGGCAACATGGTTCACACTGCCTACTTTGACCTGACCAAGACATTTGACACAATATCCCACTCAAGCATTGTTGACAAATTCAAGAGGTTAGGTACAAACCCATATGTCACCCGGTGGATTGTCTGGCACACAGACAGGACCCAGGAAGTTAAAATAGGGGAATCCACCTCTACAAAGAGGCCATTCACAAGTGGATTCCCTTAAGAATCAGTCCTTAGACCACTCCTTTTTTGCCTTTACTTCTCTGAAGTCAAGGCCGATGGCAATGGCCTATGGCTGATGATTGCAGATTAGGAGCTGTCACTGAATTCCACACAGGCACAAATGTTCTCCAGGAAGGGTTGACACAGACAAACAACTGGTGCCAGAGCCTTGGAGCAAAACTAAATACCAAGAAATGCATAATAGTATCCTTCGGGAAGTCATCCATCCCTGGTAACTTTCATATTGACAACACACCCCTTAGAGCTGACCCAGTAGTCAGGGACTTGTAGACACACATAGACAGTGATCTAGCCTTTGACCATCACGTGTGTACAGTAGTGAAGAAATCATTCTGTGTTGCAGAATTTATCCAGGAAGTCATTGTTCCACTGTATTCAGCATTCATCAGACCTATCATTGAGTACAATGCCACCTTTGTTATGCACCTAACCAGGCATATCCAACAAATGGAATGTACACAGATGTTCCTCACTAAAAGAATACAAGGAGTAAGTCAAATGTCTTATGCAGACTGCCTCAAGGCCTTACCCCTGTATTCTGTCTCCTACAAGCTGTTGAGGGGACATCTATGCCTGGCATACAGGGCATTGTCAGACCCCACTCTGTCCGACCTCCTGCATATCAGTAAAAGAAACAGCACCAGAATTACCCAATCTAAAGACTTAAACCTTACCTGTGATATAAATAGGACCTGCTGAAGAGACAGGTATTTATCCCATAGACTACCCCGTCTCTGAAACAGGCTCTCCATCCATGTGAAGCAGAGATCCTCCCTAAACCAATTCAAGTGTAACTTGAACAAATGGATGGGGAACAGGAAATTCATCCCTGGCTTGGCACTTATGCCTCTAATGAACACAGGTAACCTGTAAATGGTTCATCTCCCAAGCCCCTGCATGTAAATATTTCATCTCCCAGGCCCCTGCTTGTAAATCTTTCATCTCCCAAGCCCCTGCCTATACTTATCAAAGGTACCAGAACTTGTCAAAGATTTGGGATGCATGGCTAAGCTTAAAAAGGTCTTTGTGGTCATTAGCCTAGTAAACACCTATGACCCTATGAAGCTATGAAAGAGTTGGGGTGGTATAATGGTTAAGGTACTTACCTCACAGACTCCCACCATTAAGGGAGCTTGGCTAGGCTTAAAATGGCCCACAAGGGCAGCTATCCTAGTTCTTATCTATGAAGTCATGCTTCCTATTTTGCACATCTTCACGCATACGTACAGATTTAGTGGTTATCATAGCTATTTTCATATTTCATCAGGTGAGTACTTGGTGAGTTACCTGCTTTTGATTTTGTCATCTGTGTTGCATTTGGTTTGAATTTAGACTCTGAGCTGTGCTTGACGGACTTAGTGATTAAAAGAAAAGTATGTTCATCTCTTTTTTATTTCCTTTTATGAGCCCTTGTGTTTGCAGTCTAGCTAGGTGGTATCTTGTTCTCAATTTTAGTTTAGACTGTGGGTGTTTGTCTAATTAATTTGGCAGTAGATAGGCTTTTTCTTGACTTGAACTTTATTTGCCTTGTCTTGTATGCTTTGCTGGCACTTTATAAATTGTATGTTCAGATATATGCTCGTGTTTACCTGACACATGTTCAAGGGGTGTTTTAGCAAGTTTATTTGGCACATATTCTTTTAAACAGGACTTAATTAAAAGTTTTTATTTCGTTCATAAGATCTTTGATATAAGTTTGCTTTAAACCTTTAACTTCTGAGACTTCTTCTTCTTCTTTCGGCTTTTCCCGGTTAGGGGTCGCCACAGCAGATCATCTGTCCGCTCATGATTGGCAGTGGAGTTTTACGGTGTCGAGTTGCCAGCCCGGCACCCAACCTTCCACAGAAGGCACACACACATACACACACTCACACCTAGGGCCAATTTAGAGTGTCCAATCTGTCTACTGCATGTCTTTGGGATGTGGGAGGAAACCGGAGCACCCAGAGGAAACCCATGCGACCACAGGGAGGACATGTAGACTCCGCACAGAAGGCACCCCAGCCAAGAATCGAACCGGAGAACCTCTTGCTGTGAGGTGGCAATGCTAACTGCTGCACCACCGCGGCCGCCCTTTAACTTCTGAGACTGATTTGTGTTAATGTAAAGACCGAAGCCAGTTATCAGTTTTACTTTTTTGTAGATGACAGTTTCCAGACTTGGCTGCTGCTGGGCTCATACCCAGCATTTGAATATTTTAACTTGCTTGTGTTACTTGCCCTACTGTACTCATTATGTTCAGATCCACATTCACTTCCACTTTATCTCTTACTTTGAGTATGAATGCATTTTAATGACACCCACAATACACATGCTTTACTTGAATTCAGTTTTTACTACACTCATTAATTCCATAGTTATAATAAATGTTTTTTGCATACTCTCAACAAAAGAGGTTGAATTTAATGTTAGAATTTTAAGCTTTAGGTAGATTATTGAACAAAACATGTGACTATAATCTAGTATGTCCAACAAAATGTAAAGAAATGGAAATTAGTTCACCTTTCAATACACAATTGCAGTGAATTACAAGAGCTACACAGCTATTGTAGTTATTTGTTATTTATGCAAATATGCTCCTATTTATTCATGTTGACAGAAAATAATATATGTGTATTAAAAATGTTGGTCTAAATTTGATTGAAAGATAAAGTTAGTATTGTAATTCTAAACTGTGTAAATGGTTTAGTCTCTCTCAACTTGTATTCTCTGGAGAAGAACATAATATATGATAACAGGTTTACAGAAAACTGCTACCAGGCATAATATAAGTTTATTAAGCACAAAACAGTCTAGTGAGTTTTCAATTTATTCACAAAAAATAAAAAACAAACTCATAAATTGAAATGAAGGGATCAGACCTCAAAGAACACACTGCACCACTGCAAAGTAAAAACAACTGTTTTAAAATGAACCCCCCCCCCACCTAAACACTCTATTCAACCTCAGCCTCTCCACAGGCTACATGCCCATAGAATGGCACACAGCAATGGTTATTCCTTTCCACAAAGGAGGGGCCACAACTGACCCTGGTAACTATCTCCCCATAAGCCTGACTAGCCTGGTCTGCAAGGCTATGGCGCGCATTATCATGGAACTCATTAACAAAGACATTGGGAACCTCCAAACACATGTCCTGACCCAGTTCCACTTTGTTAAGGGCAGATCATGCCTACTAAATCTGGTTGACTTCTTCGAGACAGTCACCAAGGCCATAGACGAGAGAAAGGTGGTTCACACAGCCTACCTTGACCTCGCCAAGGCTTTCGACACTATTCCCCACTCGAGTATTACAGAAAAACTTACCAGCCTGAACATAAACCCTTATGTCATGAGATGGATTGCCAACAGGCTTACAAACAGAACTCACACGGTAAGAATAGTGGGCTCCAGGTCCAACTCTAAACCAGTCACAAGTGGTGTCCTGCAAGGCTTGGTCCTAGGACCCCTACTGTTCAGCATATACTTCTCAGAAGTACAGGAAAACACAGGAGGACTATGGCTAACCAAGTTTGCTGATGACTGCAAACTGGGAGCCATAATTGACTCTCCGGCTGACATGGACATCCTCCAAAAGGGCCTTACTGAGACGGACACCTGGTGTCAAAGTCATGGCCTCAAGCTAAATGCCAAAAAATGTATAGTCATCCCATTTGGGAAAAACAAAACACCCAAGAATTACTACATAGGTGGCAGCCCCCTTGATACAGAAAAGGTAATAAGAGATCTGGGGACCCAGGTAGATAGTAATCTCTCTTTTGACAATCATGTTGCCAAAGTGATTAGGAAATCCTTCTATGTGGCCAATCTAATTACTAAAGAGTTTGCATCTAGAAATAAAGAAGTTATACAGCTGGAAAGACCACAAAAGTACCTCACCAAGAGGATTACTGGCCTCAAACATATGTCCTTTGCAGTCTGACTGAAAAAAACTCTGGCTGTACTCAGTGGCATATCACTTACTCAGAGCTCCACCTAAAGAAATCCAAGTCACTGCGAGCCACATGCTCTAGTGAGTTAAACAATAAATAGAACATGCTGGAGGGATAGATTCCTTTCACAGAGACTCCCCATCCTTTGGAACAAAATTCCAAACTACATCAGGCAGAGCCCCTCACTAACACTCTTCAAGAAAAACCTTGACGAGTGGATGGGCAACAGAAAATACACCCCTGGGATCACTTCAATGGCTCTGCTTGACAGATGATCAGTTAATTAATCAATGGGGCAGTGAACGCCGACACACACTGGCTAGGCTTATAAATGCCCTCAGGCAGATAGCCTAGTACCTACCTATGAACCTATGAATTCACTTGTTTTATATACATGTTTATTGCTATACGTTTTAGCTGTTTTTTTAATTTAAATAAATTGTTAATTAGATTGGATAGTTACATCATGTGACTAATTAATGGGTATATACATACCTATGCAGTCTAGTTACTTTTTTGTTTTATGCCTGATGAAGCAGATTATCTTCTGTGAAAGTACTGCTATATTGGAAGTACTAGCGTGATTAAATTTTACACCTCTAAGTTTCTTGGTTGTTGGTGTGAGCTTCTTTTTATTACATTTGGACTTTTGTTGCTGCACCTTTTTTTGGCAAGTTATTCTATAGATTTTGCTCTTTGTTGTTGCTTTTTGGATTAACCTGCCTAACATGGAATGTACCTTAATCATTCCTTCAACAAGTGATGCTTCAGCTAAGCCTATTTCGCATATAAAAGACTTTAAAGAAATCAAAGAAAATCCTTTATTGAATATCTTATCTGACACAACTGGTCCTGAACCAATAACTACTTCATAGCAGGTTGGTGAATTTAAAGAAAATTTTTTTTCATTTAACAAACCTGATGCATAGCTTTAAACATTTACAATGGCAACGTCTTTTATTTAAAGCATATCTTGAACTTCAAATTGTTCCAAGGGGACTGCGGATCCTGAAACTACCAACATACAGAGATATGTATCCTGAACTATTAAGAAGGTGTCAGCATTTAAATCTACAACTTTCTTTCCAGTATATGCTACTTATGAATGCTTTGAACCTATAGTGTCAGCTGCAGTCAGAGATTATACAGCTGTATGATGAACTTGTCAACACGACTGAGCGTAATGCAGAATCGATTCTCTTAAGCAATAGCATTGAAAGACTCGGGTCTATATTATAACATCGAATTCTACAAAGATCGCATGTTATAATATCAAACCCTAAACACCGAAATCCGAAAACATCGAAGAGCCAGAATAACGAATAATTGCTATTCCGAGAAACATACACACAACACAAACACACACAAAAAACAGCAATCCACACACATACACTTAAAATCCTACACCTAAACCTAAACTAAATTTTACATACACTACTAGCTATCCACTTACCTTAACCCAACCCTAACCCTAAGGTCCGTCACTATCGCACACTCACCTCGCCAGTGCATTAACCCTAACTCACCTAACCCACCCCCTAACCCTAACCTACACACAACCGCACACTTACTTGACCAGCACCCTAACCCTAATTCACCTAACCCACCTGTAACCCTAACCTACACACAATCCCACACTTATCTGACCCGCGCCCTAACCCTAACATCCACACAACCGCACACTTACCTGACCCGCTCCCTAACCCTAACTCACCTAACCCGCCCCCTAACCTACACACAATCGCACACTTACATGAACCCGACCCGTAATGTTCCAACATATCAAACGCTGAAAACAGCAAAGCCACAGCAATGGCCCACCAAACTCTTTCCCTGGGAAAGAATTCGGTGTCCTGCACCTTCGCTGTTTTCAGCGTTTGACATTACGGGTTTGATATTATAACATTCGATCTTTGCAGAATTCGATGTTATAATATAGACCTGAAAAACTCATACAGCATGAAAAACATCTTATTGAAAGATATAAAGGATTTTCGTGAAGGGCACACCTTCTCCTGGCCTAACACAGAATAGACCAATCACAAGGAGAAAGTGAGTAGTGAATCCACCAATCCATGAGTAGGGGAGGACTCACACACCTCTACTGATGTCATTACTGAACAAACAGCTGAACAAACAGCCCAGGCCCACACAATGCAAGAAACAGAAAAAGCTGTTGTTGATGCTCCTTTAGTATCAGCTCTTGATCCGGTACAATTACAAGAAAAGACTTTTAATACAGAGAATGAGGGTTAAAATATCCAGGAATTGTTTAGAGAACAGGTGAATTCCTTTATGAACAATTTTTTATTCCAACTCAAGGAACCATTTCCCATTCCACCCAAATGGAAATGGACCAACAGTCACCAAGAGAGGAAGAAAAGCAAAGCAGCGTGTAAACAGTTACTGTGTGAGACTCCAATGTTGTTTTTAATTTATCCAACTATATTCTGAATGAACATAGGTTCATAGGTTCATAGGTTTATACTAGGCTATCTGCCCAAGGCATTTATAAGCCTAGCCCAAATTTTTGTGGCTTACGCCACCCCTTATATGAAAAAATACTGTGCCCATTAGTTTGTTGTGCCTCTGTCCAGCAGTGACACAGAGATGATTCCCAGGGTAAACCTACGATCTCCCATCCACAGGTCTAGATTTCTCTTGAACAGAGTCAGCGAGGTGCTCTGCCTCACATGGACCGGGATTTTATTCCACAGCATAGGGAGTCTCTGAGTGATAAATCTATCCCTCCAGCACTTCCTATTTATATCCGTGCTAAGGTTTAAGTCGCTTGCTCTAGTGGTTTTGGTGGATTTGGATTTTTGAGGTGGAGCATGTCCATTAATTCCGGGTTGGACATGGCCTTGTATGTCAGGCACATGTCACCTCTGAGCAGACGGTATGTGACTGAATAGAGCTGGAGTTTCTTCAGTCTGGCAGCATATGACAGATTTTGGAGTCCCTTTATCCTTTTGGTGAGGAACTTTTGGGGTCTCTCCAATTGCTGCAGATGTCGGGTGAGATACATCCTGAATGGGGCATTGTACTTTCGATCATTGGTCTGATAAGTGAAGAGTACAGGGGAACAATGACCTCACTAGATCTGGATGTGAATCCCTTCATGATCAGGTGGGCAATGTAGAAGGTCTTTCTAACCACTTTAGCAACGTGAGTGTCAAAGAAAGGCCACTGTCAACCTGGGTCCCCAGGTCCCTGATAACCTCTTCTGTGCTTAGTGGATTGCCACCTATATGGTAGCTTGGGGTTACCTTGTTTTTCCCGAAGGGTATGACTATACATTTTTGGTGTTTAACTTCAGGCCATGGCTCTGGCACCAGCTATCTGTTTCCGTGAGTCCCTTCTGAAGGATATCCGTGTCCGATGCACTTTCCACTATGGCCCAGTTTGCAGTCGTCTGCAAACTTTGTCAGCCAAAGTCCTCCCATGTTGGCCTGTACTTCTGAGAAGTAGATGCCAAACAATAGGGGGCCAAGGACCGAGCCCTGTGGGACACCACTTGTGACTGGCTTGGAGTCTGACATAGCGCCAGCAACTCTAACCCTGTGGGTTCTGTCCTTAAGCCAGTTTGCAACCCATCTTGTGACATATGGGTTTACATTTAAGCTGGTAAGTTTTTCTACAATACCCGAGTGGGGTATTGTGTCGAAAGCCTTTGCAAGGTCAATGTAGGCTGTATGGACTGCCTTTCCCTCATCAATGGCCTTGGTGACTGTTTCGAAGAAGTCGACCAAGTTCAAAAGGCATGATCTTCCCTTGACAAAGCCAAACTGGGTCGGGTCCAATGTCTGCAAGTCCCTATATCTTTGTTTATGAGCTCCATTATGATCCTCTCCATAGTTTTGCAGACTAGACTTGTCAAGCTTATGGGGCGGTAATTACCAGGGTCCGTAGAGGCGCCGCCTTTGTGGAGTGGGACCACAGTTGCCGTACGCCACTCCTTGAGCACGTATCCTGTGGTAAGGCTGAGATTAAACAGCTGCCTTATGTGCGGGTTTAATTCCTCATTTAGCTCGTGTAGCACACAGCCGGGGACACCATCCGGTCCCATTGATGCTGTGTTTTTAACTTTAGAGAGAGCAGCTTTCACCTGCGCATTTGAGATGTCCGGGAGGCTACACTCGGCTGGGATAGTTATCTCTCCTTTAGGGGGGGAGAGGGTGAAGTTTGCACTGAACCTGTCTGCCAGTATGTTGGCAATGTCTGTGGGTTCAGTGATTTTTGTATCATTTTGGACTAATTCTGAGCATATCTGGGAGTTTCCACCCAGGTTCCTAACATAGCTGATAAAGGCCTTATGATTGTCCTTTGAATCCATGGCAATTTTCTCTCAAAATTGGCCTTAGTTGATTTTATGAGTGCTCGTATTTTTTACTAATAATGATCAGGGTGACTTCCCTTTTATGGATTTTGTTCTATCATGTAATAGCTTTCTCCTCTTATTGTAAAGTTTGTTAATGGCTGGGGTCCACCAGACTGGATGTTTGCCCTTTGTGGAAAGAGCCTTGGTTTTATTTGGGATTGCCTGATCCATGCAGTCCTGGAGGTGTTCATAGAAGGCATTTGTAAGGGCTTCCGCAGCTTGGGTTGTGGTTTCCACTGGCTCAGGGGCCTTGAAGGATACCACACCAGGTTGTGGTTTCCACTGGCTCAGGGGCCTTGAAGGATACCACACCAGTCTTGAGTAGTGTGAAGTTTGCTTTAGAGAAGTTCTTCACTATGGTCTTTTTTGTTTGGGGTGGGGGCGGGATGTGGATTTCCAGTGAGATTAGTTTATGATCAGATCTCACCAATGAGGGATATACTTCCGGTGTGGAGCATGATCCATGCAGTCCTGGAGGTGTTCATAGAAGGCATTTGTAAGGGCTTCCGCAGCTTGGGTTGTGGTTTCCACTGGCTCAGGGGCCTTGAAGGATACCACACCAGTCTTGAGTAGTGTGAAGTTTGCTTTAGAGAATTTCTTCACTATGGTCTTTTTTGTTTGGGGTGGGGTGGGATTTGGATTTCCAGTGAGATTAGTTTATGATCAGATCTCACCAATGAGGGATATACTTCCAGTGTGGAGCATTTTGTCCCCATGTTTGTGACAATGAGATCTAGTATATTTTCTCCTCTCGTGGGAACAGTGACTAGCTGTTCCATGGCATTTGAATTTATGAACTCCAGGAACCGTTGGGCTAGAAAGTTAGGGCTTGAGTAATGTTCCCAGTCTATATTTGGGTAGTTGAAGTCACCCAATATGATGGTGTTTGGAGATACATTTATACCCTCCAGTGTCTTCAGGAAGGCTGTGTGGGGTTCCTGAGTTTGAGAGGGTGGCCTGTAGCATGCTACAATTTGTAGAGCAGTTTTGCCTATGGTTAGTTGCACCTGGATGGTTTCCGAAGCTTCGTGCGTTGCCACCAACCTGGAGGTGAATTAAAAGTATTGAATAAAGGTCTTACCTTTATTCCTACTGCTACAGTGAATATTTCTTGTACCATTAAGGAATTTAAAATGTTTATATGCAAGCTTAACTTACAGACTACGTTTTATCAACAACCTGTTACTGAAATATCTTTAAATAATGAGCAAAGAAGAAAAAGTACTTACATGCCACCAATGCAACATATTATAGCATCTTTTGAGAAATTGGTTGAGCATGACTTTTACAAAGAGTTATGTACAGAACCTAAGAATACGTTTTTTTTTAATATAAGGACAAATATGTAGTGATTCAGACACTTCAAAATAACAAAGATATTGTTGTTATACCTGCAGACAAGGGTGGGGGAGTTGTAATGAACACAATAAGTTATACTACTTCCATGTATGATGTTTTGGCAATGCAGGATTATGAATGCATTAATTTAAATATGGTCAAACACATTATTCAGTATGTTTCTACTACTTTAATGCATATGTTAGAGGATGGGGAGATTGGTACATTTTTTTTATTATTTTAAAGTGGACAAACCTATAATTCCGATTATATACAGAATTCCAAAGATACATGAATCTATTACTAATCCATCACTACGTCCAATAGTTTCAGCTCATGGTTAGATTACAGAGTCTCTTTCAAAATACTTTGAGATCAACTGAAGCAAGTATTAAAAACTTCCACTACAATAATCAAAGACATGGGAGAATTTTTAGAGTCATTATGTTGGTGGAACCAACAGAATTCAATAGTTACATGTTAGTTATTCAATTTAGATGTTGATTTACTATTTACCTGCATCCATAAACAAAAAGGTATTGAGATGTTTAGACAATATGCATTAGGTGAACTTAGCCTAGCGCATTTAAATGTGGATTTATTAAGTAAGCTGTTAACTCTAGCTTTAGAAAATAATGTGTTTCTATTTCATAATAAATACTACAAATAAGTTAGAGGGGTAGCAATGGGCACCCTGGTAGTGAATTCATATGCCAACATTGTGATGAATTCATGGGAATTGAATACAATAATTAATAACACTGAAAATGCATTGAGTAAGTAAGTTATATTTTACAAAAGGTTTGTTGATGACCTGTTTTTTATTTGGGACAGTCCACTCTCAGAACTTAATGATTTCATTGCATATTTAAATATTGGATAAAAATACCTCAGAGTAACCTCTCTTTTCAAACATATTTCTCAAATTACCCATTTCATGCTCAAAATCCACAGAAGTCTAAGCCATACGTGCAAGCCTTACACATTGCCCCTTCACCAAACTCCTTTTCTGGTGCAAGGGATGCATACTATCAAAGTGAAGAAAAGCATTAGAGTATGTAGGTTTATGTTAGATATTGGATACAAAACTTCTCTTCTCATAGTTCTTAATTGTACTTATTTGTTATTCTGGCATTTTTATGTATTGGTTTATACACTGTCTCAGTTATATGAAGTGTATTTCTGGATGTGTATGAAAGTTGTTCTATTTTTAGGATGCATAGACTTTAATTGAAGGGAGGGGCTTGGAGCATATTTAAACCATATAGTGGATGTGTTATTTGTTCTGATGAAGTCTTAGATACTGGTGGATGAAAGCACTAAACAAGTGAATTAAAACAGTTGCTGTTTTTACTTCGTAGGGGTGCACATGTTCTTTGAGGTCTGGTCCTTTCATTTCCATTTCTGAGTTTTCAGTTTAGTTTAATTTTAGATGTACAATTGACTTCAATTTTAAAAATACTAATATTGCAAATAGTTTGAATGTATGAAACATGGTTTGGCTGAATCTGTTAGTGGCCACAAGGCATACCTTTACAATTTATTGTTGTGTCTAACATTTTTATATTAAAAGCTGATATATATATGTGTACTAAGTTTATATATATATATATATATATATATATATATATATATATATATATATATATATATATATATATATATATATATATATATATATATATATATATATATATATATATATATATATATAATTGTTTATATATTTATTCCAGACTTTCCTATTAGGAATGGCTATGTTAACTGCACATGGTCTTATTTTATATAGTTAACATTAAATAAATGAATACTGAGTCTATAAAGTACTGTCTGTTACATAGTGTTACGCTTGATACATTTCATTTTATAATTTGATGAATCAGTTCTTTAAATGTAAGCATTAACTGAATTATTTCCACTCTTACAACTGTCATGTAAAATTGAAATGATAAGTTCAGATTTTGGCCTAGGGCACAATATAGCTTCACAGTTCCAACTTTCAATCCTATTATTAGTTTTATATTACTCTTATATTTAGAATATTAAATTACAATATTCAAAATAGAAAACAAACTCTCCATCTCTAATGTAGGTAGACCATGTAGTTATTAATATACTTTAATAAGAAATAGTTTTCTGATTGATTATAAAGTCCTACATTAAAATAATTTAATTTTCTGTTTCCCTGTTAATTATTATTACCCTCCACACTCATTAGGTCACTTTTTTTACACTATACTATTTCATAACATGACTAGCATACATTCATGTTACCCATGCATCACATTTGAATGTAACTTTACTTAAAATATGACATGATTACACATATTTTAAACTTCTTTAAGGTTGTATTGTTATATTATGAATTCATATGCTCTATTATCTCTTCAATTTGTAAATTAATTTACTAAAGCATATATATGCTTTTATACACAATTTGAGTACTATAAAATTTTATTTCATGCAGTATTAAGCATTCTTACCTTTATACACATTGACTTACTAATTTATCAAATAACCACAAATCATTTTGTTTCACAACTAGATCTTATCTCTTCTACATATTAAAATACTGATTTCCTCTTATCTAAAATTCAAAGGAAGATATACAAAAAATGTATAAAGAATAAGTTAGTTAAATAAAATGACCAAATTAAGTAAACAGGAAAAGGTGATAAAGGTTGAATATAGATTTAAAAAGGAAGAAATAAAATTCATAAACATAGTATAATAGTATAATAATAGAGTTAAGATCAAAGAAAATGTGAGCATGAATAAATTAAAGGGAGGGAAGGAAGAAAACAGTTTAGATAATATGTAGAATATTTAATTGTAAATTTAAAAAGTCTTGTCTAGCTTGGTAAATCTATTTTACTGCAGAGCTCTTTAACCTTGTTATCTGGTCTTATTCATTTCAGACTACGCAATCTAGTTAGGTGGTAGTTTGATAGAATTTTATTTCTTATCAAGCTAGGAATTTTAATCCCATGTTTTGTTTTTATTGTTTTCCCTCATATACTTTTTCATTTTACCCTTTGAATGTTAGAGATATGTCATATATTTAGCAGCACTAAAATGCAAAACATTTGTATAATGGTGCTCAGATACTCCAACAGAGGTTTGGTCTCACCATGTAATATCAGGGTTCTATTTAAATAATTTAATTTTAACTCTGTTGTCTCATTTATTTAAATCTTAATTTTAATGTCTCTAACTATATTATCTTTAAATGTGAATGGCTCTACCAATAGCATGAAAAGAGGTTCTTAAATACACTAATACCTTTAAACTACATATATATTTTTAACAATCTCAGTTTAATCACAATGATAAACATGTATGGAGTCCTGGTAAATAAAAAATCCTTGCTCATTCTACCTATAATAGCAAAAGAAAGGAATGATGATTCTTTAGAAAAAAATATAATAAAACCAAAAATTGTATACAAATATGAAAATAAAAAGAGTTTACTAATACTTGTCAATATAATTTCAAATAATAGAATTTGGACTTTAGCTCATACTTATTAGTTCCTAGGCATGGGTATTAGAAATATCCTTTATATTATCTTAAATAATTAAAAAGGCACAGTAATACTAGATAGTGACTTCAATCATATTCTTGACGAGAAATAAACTCTTTAAAACAATTAAAACTTTTTTCTACAGATAACACTCCAAAAAATGGGCAGAATCAATAAAATTACAAGATTCTTTTTTTTTCTAAATGACTCATATTCTCTACATATTTTGATACTCAAACAAAAACTGATGCATTTTTTATTTTTAGGTGCCCAGCATGGCATCTATGTCCCTTATAGACAGGGGCATCAGTGCTGATCATTGACTCAGTCTGCAAATAATGACCATCTAACCAATGTCAAATTATGTTGAATTAACAATATAAGAAGGAATTCTGTTAATAACAGCTTTGAGATTAGAGAGTTATGATCTGAAAAGAGACAATGAGAGATTTTAAAGCTGTACAAACTGAATGTTAAGGTTCATAGGATGTTACAAGGCTATTGGCCCTAGGGCCTTTATGAGCCTAGCAATGTTATAACCTTGTTCCCTTATTGACTAAGTTGTATGGTCTATATTTGCAGTGTGGGTCTCTGATCACTACCAACTGCCCTTATCCAAGAGGGACATATGTGACACCCCCAGGGTAAATTTATGGTCTCCCATCCAGTTGTCCAAGTTACACTTAAGTAGGATCATTGTGGAACTCTTTTTACATGAATTGGGAGCTTGTTCCAGAGGAGTGGCAATCTCTGGGAGACATGTCTGTCTCTCCAACATGTTAATGTTGCAGGCTAGGTTAAAATCCCTAGAGTGAGTGAATTTAGCCCCGTTTGACTTGTGGATGTGCAGCATTTCCATTTGGACAGGGTCCAAGACTTCTCTTTAGGCCAGCCACAAGAAGACTCTCAGCAGCCTATAAGATACAGAGTACAGTGACAGGGTTTTCAGTCTGTCCATGTAGGTCATGTGTTGAATCTCATGGATTTTCTTGGTTAGAAGCATCTGAGGTCTGTCCAGCTGCTGCATGTGTCTGAGGAGGTACATACAAAAGGGAGTATTGAACTCCATTATTGGTCTGGTGAGGGATGAGTACAGGGGAGTTATAAAATCCTTAGCTTTGTATGCGATGCTCTTACTTATGACATGTGCAACATAGGTTCATAGGTTCATAGGTTCATACTAGGCTATCTGCCCTAGGGCATTTATAAGCCTAGCGAGAGTGTGTCTGGCTTTCGCCACCCATTTTAAATTAATTTTGCTATGCCTTTTTTTGAGGTTAGTATACTGTGCCTCTGTCTAACAGTGACACAGAAGTGATGGCCAGGGTAAACCTACGATCTCCCATCCACTCATCAAGATTCCTCTTGAAGAGAGTCAATGTGGGACTCTGCCTAACCTAGACTGGGATTTTATTCCAGAGTGAAGGGACCCTCTGGGTTATGAATCTGTCCCTCCAGCATGTCCTATTTATTTCAGTGCTGAGGTTCAAGTCTCTCGAGCGCGTAGCTCAATGGGATTTGGATTTTCTGAGGTGCAGCATGTCCATTAATTCCGGGTTGGACATGGCTTTATACGTCAGGCACAGATCGCCTCTGAGTAGGTGGTATGCCACTGAGTAGAGCTGGAGTTTCTTTAACCGGGCAGCATATGGCATCTGTTTGAGCCCTTTGATCCTCTTGGTGAGGTTCTTTTGGGGTCTTTCCAGTTGCAGCAGGTGTCTGGTAAGGTACATCCCAAAAGGGGCATTGTACTCAATTATGGGCCTGATGAGGGATGAGTAAAGAGGTATGATGACCTCCCCTGATCTAGATGTGAATCCCTTCATGATTAGGTGGGCTATATAAAATGTTTTTCTAACCACTTTGGCCACGTGGTTGTCAAATGAGAGATTGCTATCAACTTGGGTCCCCAGGTCCCTAATGACTTCTTCTGTACTTAATGGATTACCACCTATGTGGTAATTTGTGGGCACTTTGTTTTTGCCAAAGGGGATGACTATACACTTTTTGGCGTTTAGCTTGAGGCCATGGCTCTGGCACCAGTTGTCTGTTTCTATGAGGCCCTTTTGGAGGATGCTTGTGTCGGCTGGAGAGTTGATTATGTCACCCAATTTGCAGTCATCTGAACTTGGTCAGCCACAGTCCTTCTGTGTTGGCCTGTACCTGAGAAATATATACCGAACAAGAGAGGTCCCAGGACTGAGCCTTGTGGGACACCACTTGTGACTGGTTTGGGGTCTGACATGGCTCCAGCAATTCTAACCATGTGGGTTCTGTCCTTGAGCCAGTTTGCAACCCATCTAGTGACATAGGGGTTTATATTTAAGCTGGTGAGCTTATCTATAATGCCCGAGTGGGGTATTGTATCGAAGGCTTTTGCGAGGTCCAGGTAGGCTGTGTGGACCACCTTCCCCTCATCAATGGCCTTGGTGACTGTTTCAAAGAAATCAACCAGGTTTAAGAGGCAGGATCTGTCCTTAACAAAGCCAAACTGGGTAGGATCCAGTGTCTGTAGGTCCCCAATATCTTTATTTATGAGGTCCATGATGATCCTTTCCATAGCTTTGCAGACCAAGCTAGTCAGGCTTATGGGGCAATAGTTTCCAGGATCCGTTGAGGCACCACCTTTGTGGAGAGGGACCACTGTTGCTGTACGCCACTCTTTGGGTACATATCCTGTAGTAAGGCTAAGATTGAACAGTAGTTTTATGTTTGGGTTTAGCTCTTCTTGGAGTTCATGTAGGATGCAGCCCGGGACACCATCTGGTCCCATTGATGCTGTGTTTTTAGCTTTGGAGAGGCGGCTCTTACCTGAGCATCTGAGATGTCAGGGGCAGCACTCTGTTGGGATAGATATTTGCCCTTTTGGTGGGGAGAGGGAGAAGTTTGCACTGAACCTGTCAGCTAGGATGTTGGCAATGTCTGTGGGCTCGGTGTATTTTTTGTCATTTTGGACTAATTCTGAGCATATCTGGGAATTCCCACCCAGGTTCCTAACATAACTAAAGAAAGCCTTGTGATTATCCTTAGTGTCCTGTGCAATTTTTCTCTTGAAGCTGGCCTTAGACGATTTTATGAGTGCCCGTAGTTTTTTGCTAATACTGATCAGATATGCCTTCCCTTTTTGTGATTTTGCTCTATCACGTAGTAGCTTCCTCCTTCTATTGTATAGTTTGTTTATGGCTGGGGTCCACCAGACAGGACGTCTGCCTTTGGAGGATTGGGTCTTGGTTTTATTTGGGATTGCATGATCCATGCATTCCTGAAGGTGTTCATAGAATGCGTTTATAAAGGATTCTGTGGTCTGGGCCGTATTTTCTACAGGCCCGGGGGCTTTGAAGGATTTCGCCTCGGTTTTGAGGCATGTGAAATTTGCTTTAGAGAAGTTTTTCACTGTGGTTTTCTGGGCAGGGGTGGGGTCGGGATGTGAATATCCAGTGAGATTAGTTTATGGTCTGATCTTACCAGTGAGGGATACACTTCTGGTCTGGAGCATAGTGTCCCCATGTTGGTGATGATCAGGTCCAGTATGTTTTCCCCTCTTGTGGGAGTGGTAACAAGTTGTTCCATAGCATTTGAGTTTATAAATTCTAGGAACCTTTGGGCTAGGGTGTTGGAGCTAGAGTAATGCTCCCAGTCTATGTTTGGGTAGTTGAAGTCGCCCAATATAATGGTGTTTGGAGAGACCTTCATATTTTCCAGTATTCTCAGGAAGGCCAAGTGGGGTTCCTGTGTTTGGGAGGGTGGTCTGTAGCAGGCTATAAACTGGAAGGCAGTTTTACCCACAGTTAGTTGCACATGGATAGTCTCTGATGCTTCGTGCTGTGCCACCAACCTGGAGGTGTGGGTATCTTTGACGAATATTGATACTTTCCCTCCTTTTGTGGTTCAGTCCAAGTTTTGGGGCGAAAAGCAAGGTATGAGGTATAACCTGGTAGTGCTGGGGTGCTCTCGGAGCCTTGAACCAGGTTTCTGTTACTGCACAGATATCGATGTTCTCCATGCTAAGGAGAGTTTGAGTGTGTGCATCTTGAGGTTTAGACTTCTGGCGTTGAGTAGCATTACTCTTAGTTTCTTATCCCTTGTGATACCTATGGAGGTGGGTTTGTCTTTTGAGCCTTGCCTAAAAAGGCACTATGGGGGTAGCAAGAGCCTTTGCCAATATCCGAAAGCCCAGGGTGACAGGTGCAAGCCGTCCCTAGCGAAGCATCATGGCTTGTCGAGCATGTCATCCCAGGCTGACAGGCATTGGATCCCTTTGAATGACACCAACACTTAAGCCAATTGTTGAAATTGATCATCTTGTCTTCATATTGTGGCATCATTCTTGGTGAGGGTAAGATACTACTCAAGGTCAGGGTCATACCGGCCTGGGCTACATGCTCAGAGAGCTCCTCTATGTCTCTTTTCATGTAGTCCAGGGAGGTACGTCTCAGGTCATTCACACCAGCTTGGACAATGACTGAGTCATATTTGTACTTGCCTTGGAGTGACCTGAGTGCTTGTGTTATGTGGCGGATCCTAGCACCCGACAGGCAGCTCACCCTGACCTTCTCCTTGTTCAGCCTGGTGAGGGGGACGTCAGTGTGCCTGACGATAGAGTCACCTATTACAAGTGTATCAGGTGTGTTGTTTAGCCTTAAGGGCTGTGACTGTTTGGCACACTGGCTTTGTGAGCTATGTGTTGCACATGTTTTGTTTTGGGGTAGCGGTTGCTTGGGTGTCTGCTTTGGAGGTCTCTGCTGCTTAGGCAGATTTTTATTTAGAGCCTCCGAGTATGTTTTTGTGTGTTTATGTGTTTGGTTTGTTGTCGTGGTAGGTCTATGTGAGACTGGAATTGTAGTGAGTGTGGTTTCCTTCTCCTCCTGACTGGTTACGCCAGTACTGAGTTGAGAGAGCTTAGCTTCCAGTTTGGCTATATGGTTGCATCTCTCACATGTGTTGGAATTTGTTGGGAGGAGGAGAGGGTTTTCTGTGTACATGAGGCAGTTGTAACATTGCCTCAAGATTCCCAGATTCACCAGCTGGACCAGAGAGGAGATTGACAACTGACCTTTGGACATGCTAGAATAGTATTGGGAATTCCTTTATAATTGAAAAAAAGGGCCAATGGGGAACAAGGTACTCAAGGGAGTTTGTGAGGGTGTAGTGCTTTTAATTTTTAGAGCTGACTTATATAATTGCTTTAGTGAGCAAGTGCCAGGTAACTTAAATGCAATGTGTTACAGGTAACTTAAATGCAAAACGACAAACAGTAACTTTCTTTCAAGTGAAACAAGGAAATAAGTACAGTAAGCAATGCAGATATCACTAGGGATCCACAGAAGTGCTAAAAGGCTGTGTTTTAGGTGGAATTAGGATTTCAGGGAAATAAACAAACAACAAGCATACAAATAAAGCTAGATTCAGCAGGCCTGGATCTAGTCTATGCTACAGCAAACAAGGTGTACCAATTTCAGTAAGAAACAGTTAGAATATGCAGGAACTATAAGCCTCTAACCAGAAATTCCCTGCTCAGAAGGGCAGAGTCCAGCCTCTCCTCCCACAAGAGTGCAGACCACAATCCTTCTTAACGTAAAATAACTGGCCTGAAGCCCAAGTGCTTAAACCAGAACTAATACACTTTTAGAATAACAGACACTGAGCTCTCAATCAGCAGTTCCCAACTTAGAAGGATGTAAGCTACCTGTCCTGCCACCACAGTGCAGGCCACAAACCTTTCTAATGTAAAACAACTGGTCTGAAGCCCAAGTGCTTAATCCAAAAGACTTAGAAATGATAGCTACACTTTAATCAAGTTACTACCAGCAGTAATAAATACAACTGAATACTTTAAAGAATGCCTGGATTAGTGCTCAAGTTATACAAACAAAGCTAGATTCAGCAGGCTTGGATCTAGTCTATGCTACAGCAAATGAGGTGTACCAATTTCAGTAAGAAGCAGTTCAAATATGCAGGCACTATAAGCTTTAACCAGTAGGCCTTCCTTACCATTGTGGACACATGGTGATCTATGTTAAGGTTGCTATCAACCTGTGTTCCCAAATATCTTACCACAGGGAACTTCCCTTTTGCTGAAAGGGCTGATAACACTTTTTTTTGCATTTGGTTTAAGTCCATTGCTTTGGCACCAAACATTTGTCTGCGTAAGCCCTTTTTTTAGTACATCAACATCACTGGGTCACTCAGTGATGGCACCCAGTTTGCAGTCATAGGCGAACTTAGTAAGCCACAGGCCATCTATTTTCATTTGGACTTTGATAAATAGATTCCAAACAGTAGGGGGCCCAGCATAGATCCTTGTGGTACACCACTGGTAACTAGTCTACTAGTAGAGGCGGAATCCCCAACTTTGACTGTATGCATTCTGTTGGTGAGTCAGTTGGCTACCCATCTAGTGGCATATGGATTAATTCCTAGCTGGATGAGTTTCTCAATGATTCCTGAGTGGGGGATTGTGTCAAAAGGCTTGCCTAAGTCAAGATAGGCTGTATGTACTGTTTTGCCTTCATCCAGGGTTTTAATGACATTCTCAAAGAGGTCCACCAGGTTTAATAATCATGATCTACCCTTAACAAAGCCAAATTGGGTCTGGTCAAGCGTTTGAAGGTCACCTATGTCTTTTTTGATAAGGTCCATGATGATTCTCTCTATGGTTTTGCAGATAAGGCAAGTTAGGCTTATGAGTGTATAAATCCCAGGGTTGGTTGACAGACACCCTTTGTGCAACTGAATTACTGTCACTGTTTTCCACTCTGTTGGTAGAACGCTGGTAGTTACACTGTGGTTGAAGACAGTGCCAAGTTGTTCTGCTAGGTCCTGTTTTAAACTCTTAGAAGGCAGCCTGGGATGTTATCTGGTCCCATAGAGGCTGTGTTTTTGGCCAAGTAGAGTGCAGGTATGACCTGCTCTTTGGAGATACTACTTAGAAAACTGGTGACAGGAATTCATTGGGGTATGTCTGGTTGGGACAGGGGGTTACATTTATGCCAAATCTGTCTTCTAGCAGGTTGACAATGTCCTCAGGGTCAATATGAGTGGTACCATCCACTACTAGTTCAGAACAAAGTTGTGCCTTCCCTTTTAGATTTCTGATGTAGCTAAAGAATTCTTAGCTAGGGATGCTAGTTTAGTTTTGTAATTAGCTTTAGAGGACTTTACAAGATATCTAATGTGCTTGTTCAAGCTGTGGTGGGTATCCTTCCTCTGCTGAGTCATTTCCCTCTTGTTCTTAGACATTAGTTTCTTCCTCTTGTTGTATCACCTATTTATGATTGATGTCCCCCAGGGTGGCTTGCTTTTTGTGAGGACCTTGTTTTGATCCATTCAGGTATAGCTGAGTCTATACATTTGTATAGGTATTTATACAGGGCATTTGTGTACACCTCTGTATAGAAGTCATTGTTGACAGTAGTAGCAGGGGGGTTTAAAACCATTTATACCATCATTTAGGAGGCTATAGTTTGCTTTGGAGGAATTTTTCATCATTTTGCTCTTGGGGGGGGGGGGGGTCAGATATGATTGTTACTTTGAACGAGACTGATTTATGATCAGACTTTACCAGGGAGGGCAACATACAGGGGGTATTGCAGAGACTTCCTATGTTGGTGAGTACTAAATGTAGGACATTTGAGCCTCTTGTGGGGGTGCAGACTATCTGTTTCAGAGCATTTGTATTAACAAATGGAATTTAAATGTTGCAAAGACCTCTGCTGATGGTGTTATGAAAGCATTCAGCATAAGCCTCTTCTATTTCCATGAGAGAAAGCTCTTTCAGTCAAAATCCTGCAGGAATCTGTATCATTATTTAAAAAAAATCTAACCTATATGTATTGTATTACAGCAGGCTGGGTTACTGCTTGCCATAGAGAAAGATCTGTAGTGCATCCCAGAAGATAGGTAGCTAGATGTTGAGCCAGGATACATCTGCACCAGCTCTCTGATCAGGAAATAATTGACAGGTACTGATTAGACAGACAACAGATGAAGGGGGCATGTAACATGTGTGGTACGCACATGTATGCACATACCTTGTGAGGTAATTCCATACCTGTTGAAGCCAAAGTATGCCTAAGCCTAGGTATAGTCATATCAGGGACACTCCAATGGCATATGGGAGATGCAGTAAGAGCATCACAGACAATGCCAGTCACATCCTCTCCCAATTCCTGACAGCAATGTGCATCAGTACATTGACTTTCTAACCACAATCATAGAGCCCTGGAATGTCATGCATTATTTGCATGCCATTTACCAACTTCCCCCATGTATTTGATGCAATAGATTGCACCCACATCCTTATAAAAAAACCTCTGCAATACCCGAAGCAGACATCTACATCACTTAATTGCCAAGTGGTGTGCACAGTAGATGGCTTCATAACATACATAATGATGACACACTCTGGCAGTGTACATGTTGCAGCTTTATGGCAAAGAAAGTACAAAGTACTGTAACTACAAAGCTGTACTATGCCAAATCTTGTCTTTGTAATATGTGGAGCATTTCTCCCCGGGCTCCGCTGAAAAAGCATCTGTGTCCAGTCAGACTTTCATGGTAAACAAATGTAAAATAAAATAAAATAAGAAAGTGGTCTGAGGGCCTCCTTCCAAAATGGTGAAATACCAGAGGGACTACTACTTGGTAAGTAGAGGAACACAGCTATGAGTGCTGTGAACTGGACTTTTTCACTAGAGCAGTGGCTAATGACACCATATTTTATTTATTTATTTTTATTTATTTTACATTTATTTACCGGGAAAGTCCGACTGGACACATGTCCTTTTTCAGCGGAGGCCTGGGGAGAAAAGCTTCAGTTAGAACAAAATCATAATACATAATAGTAACAAATACAAGTGTAGAAGGGTCAGCTAGAATAGTGTGCTGCATAATATACAGTCTAATTTTACACAAGCATGAGGAAGTTAGAAACTCAGAAAAAAATTAAACATACATAAGGAAGTTAGAAACTCAAGGAGATAAGATTTAACTGCAAAGTATAAGCAAATATTACATTGATATAAAACAATTTGCATTCAGGCTTCAAATGAGCAATCCATGTTTACAAGATAAACAACATTATAATGTTATAAAATAATGAGCAAGCCAGAGTTTGAAAGGTATATTCATCATTTGTAAGTATAACACTGGTGACACTGAGTAAATAGAGGCCTATCATAAGAGTTAGTTAGACTTTCGGCTTTTCCCGGTTAGGGGTCACAACAGTGGAAGTCCGGTCTGCTCATGATTGGCAGTAGATTTTTACGGTGCCAAGTTGCCAGCCCAATGCCCAACCTTCAAGGAAAGCATGCCCATTCACGCTTGCACCTATCTGCATGTCTTTAACATCACTCAACTGTGGGGAGGACATGCAGAGTCCACACAGAAGGTGCTCCAGCCGGGAATTGAATGGGAGAACCTCTTGCTGTGAGGCAACAATGCTAACCGCTGCACCACCGCGGCTTATCATAAGAGTTAGTGCTAAGAGTTATTTCTAGGCAAGTAACAGCTAGAGCATACAGTGGATGGTGTGAGGTTAGAAAGGCCTATGGTTTAGAATGAGGAAAAGGTTTGGATTAGAGTTGGAGAGGTGGCTGCAGAGATTGCTAGGTAGCTGTTAGTCAGGGGTAGAACAAGGGCACAGCCATTTACTTAGGAGGTGTTTTTTTAAACTTGTTTTGAATAGATTCAGGGATGAGTGGAAGTAATGTTTGCTGGCAGTTGATTCCAACTTTTTCCTATGTAGTTTGCAAAGAAGCAATCACCTGCTTGATTTTTGGATATATAGGTTTTTATATGGTGTTTGTTGGTGTTGCAGAGTGGTCTCTTGGCGGCATAGGGTTGAAGAAGTGTTTGTAGGGCTGGGGTTTTCTTAGGATCTGAAAGGAGTTTATGGGCCATTGTTAGTTGTATGTAGTGCAGGAGTTACATCACACCCTGCAAAGGATGCATACAGCAGAGCACACACTGCAATATGAAACATCATCAAGTATGTGTTTGGTGTGCTGAAATCCAAATTCAGATGTCTTGACACATCTGGGAGTGCACTACAATACATACCTGAAAAGGCAGTACAGATGATTACTGTGTGTGCCATGCTACACAAGATGTTAACAGCAAAACATGGTGGCTTGTCAGCTGCAGGTATGGTATGGTATGGGTGATCTACCCCAAGAACCCCAAGTGTCTGAAGTTGACATTCCACAGCTGTCAGAGGAAGATCAGGATGGCACGGGGGGAAAAGAAACTGATGTGGGGGCAGAGGATGTGGACACATGTCCTAGCTCATGCAACATGGCAGAGTTGGAAACACACCATTGAATGGCCACAGGTATATAAATGCACAGATCAAACATTGATTTTCATATGTTGCCCCAAAATAACAACACAGTTTAACATTAATGGAAATTACCCATCAGTTGTACAAAATGAACATCATAAATAACCTAATCTTAAAATATAGAACTATGAGCACACACAAAACAGTCTGCAAGGTACATCACTAAACAGGAACACACAGGCACATATGTGGGATGCATGAAGTGTGCACAACACAAGCAATCATTGAACATGTAGAGTATCATTATACAGAGTAATATCATAAAAGCAGGGTTCATGATATGTATGGAAATGCATAGCATATACAGACAGAAAACACTAGCAATAGAGTATCAGTGCTGCCTTACCTACACATGGTATTGCTGGAATGTGGGTCATTTGCATATAATATATGTGTGTAGACATGCACAGCAGCAATGAAACTGACCACAGAACATACCTGAAACATACAATCTGATGTTGTTAATCTTCGTTCATTCCTTACTGATGGGTTATCGGTTCCGTCTTATGAACCGAGCTGGACTTATATCAAGCTCATGTCAGACAAAAACTCTCGAGCCAAGGTCCTACCCAGAATACTCTGCTCCCTGTTACCTCAGATCTCGTTTGCCATGTTGCTGTACAGCCGTGTCAAGCCACTCTCTTTCAGCTAAGTAAATAATTTTTTGAAAGTTTATATATTGTTACTACTTTAAAAGTTTTTCAGTCAGTTACTTTTATTATTCTCCTACCCTATCGTATCTTTAAGACTCTCTCCCTTTAGTCTCTTTCCTTTTATTACCTTTTCTTACCTTTGAGGTCATTCTTCTTTACCATCGTTGGTAATCCTTCCTTCATTTTCTCTTCTTACCCTTCTGGGTAGCCTTTCTTTACTCTTGGTACTGTCATTCTTCTCTATATCATTATGTCAGACAAGAAAAGTAGTGTTGGTTTCAAACAGTGTAAGAATTGCGGCTGTAAGTTACCACTTTCCGATGGTCATGACTTATGTGCCTATTGCTTGAATGTCTCCCACATTACTGTGGATCCCCCGTGTGGGATTTGTAGATTTTTCAACCAGGGCTATTAATGAAAGAAAGAACAAGTTAATCCTGAAAGGTCTCCTCAAATCTACTTTCTGTGAGGCTATCTCTGGGTCAAAGGGCTCACCCCCTCCTGCTAACCCCCATAAGAGGTGTTCTTCCTCTTCCTCATTGAGGTCATTCACTTCATCTCCCTCTGGAGATCACAGGGAGTTGACTCATAAGAAAGTGAAAATTGCCAGTCCAGCGCTGACACCTGTGACCCTTTCGGCTCCAGACAAGGCACCACCCCAGTTGATTCTTGCTCCAGCCATGTCCTCCTTATCAGCACTGGTACCAGAGTTCTCGGTGCAGACACTTACAGCTCCAACAGTTTCATTGCATCCCTTACTGGCACCGTCCCTGCAGGTACAGTCTCCTTCGGCACCATTGGTGCAATCCCCTATGGCCCTGAGTTTGACGATACTGTCCTCCACTGTGCAGACACATTCAGCACTGACGTGCTCTTCAGTGCAGTCTTTTTGGCACCATCATTGTTACTGGTGCAGACACCTTCCGACGGCACTGTACCCATCTGTGATGCCCATGCCCTGGCCCAGCAATCAAGGCGCCTCAATCCTCACCACTACCACCAGAGAGGGTGTCTCATATATGAGGAAAGGATAACAAATACACACAGTAAAGTGCAATTTCCTTTAAGAGCACACAGAGATCACAGTCAGTCCAGGGCTGGTCGCTCTCTTGCTCTCCAGGTCCCCAATAAGACTCCCCACTGGCACAGCTATATGGTCCAGATCACAGCAAGTTGGGCAAGCTAAAATATCCAGCACCCTCTCTGTCCAACCAGTGCTTTGTGTCCCTGTCCAAGTAGCTGACAGACACACTTTGAGATAAGAGTTTATACAACCACACAGATGGCTGGTACAGGTAATCCAGCTGTGCCCCTTTTACTCAGACTATACGGTAATAATCACTGCCACCACCCAGCTAATATTTATCAGCTACTCAAATGCCCTTAAAAGGATGTCCAATTATTACTGTGCAATATTATTATCCAATTAGTAGTATCACCCAGGGCTAAAGCTATAGGAGTGGCTTTGTACAATTCTACCAAAGGCATGCAAGTACTCTTAAGAGCTTAAATTATCTCTACAAAAAACAGCCACAGTTGAAAGGTTTTAAAATATTTAATAATAAATAATAAAAACAAAAGACAATACTTCTTACTACACAGTGCTAGTCAAGAGTTCAGCGATCACAGAGAAATACTTAAAATAATTCAGTAGTACAGTTCTGACATCACAGAAAAACACTTAGTCTAATCTTTCTAGTTTCTAGCTATTTCTAAAAGAACACAAGTCTAAGATAACTTACATAAGAAAACAGGCAGAGTGCTGATAAGTTGGATGGTCAAGACAAAAATGCTTAATGCCTTCTGATTCTCTCTGTTTAAATTGCTATCTTCAGTCCTGATTCCCATTACATCATTTTTTACACTTTCCTGGTGTTCCCAGGCTAACAGATACTACATTATTGTTATCTTGTACCTGCAGGAAACTAAAGCCATAAAAGATCCATATGTAAACTCTAGTAGTTGTTCCTTAAGTTAAAACAATAGGCAGGATGCTTCACTCCAGACTCATCGACTCTAAATTTTAACTTCAAAGGGACAGACATGAAATAATTTGAACTTCAAAGGACAGACAAGAAATGCTTGATGTAGCTTTCTTTACAGCAGAGGGCACTGTTGCTACATTGTTTTAAGGTCAACATTTCACAGCATATTCTTTCATTTAAGAAAACAAGATTGTAGTTCAACATTTCACAGTATTTTCTTTCAATTAAGAAAATCTGTAGTTCAACATTCATATTTACAAATGATAGAATTATCTGCACAATTCTATCTGGCTAGGCTGGCAGCCTTCACACCATTGGTGCAGACACTTGCCTTTATTGTGCAGACACCTTTGACTTCTATGGCTCTGGCTTCGTTGCTGCAGACTACTTCAACACCATTTTCCTTGGTGCAGACATCCTCGGTTCTGGGCTCTGTACCACTTGAACTAGCAAGGACCAAGTACTCACTTTCTTTGGATCCATTTTTTGGTAGTCAATATAGCCCTTTTCTAGAAAGGCCAGAATGCCTTCAGGTTTCTCTATGAGGTCAACCAGGAGCCTACCTGAACAAGATGTGTTGCGGCTTGTTAACCAGTTGCTTGTGGCCAGGGGTCTCTTTCTCAACCGTTTAAACGTACGTTCCCTCCTTCAGGTGAACGTATTTCTCCTCAAACTCCAATGTACACTCCTCCTTCAACTTCCACTCAGCATCAAGCCCCTTCCTCCGACAGCAGCTTCTCTCCCTCTGACCCCAATAGTGGACCTCACTTTGGAGCAGGAGTCATCCGTGTGGCCCTAGCACTGGGTATTGGGCTCTTCCCAGGCTAGTGACTGTACTGTGGAGGAGGGCATTCTTGGTTCCACACTGAGCAGGGTATGACCCCAGTTCTGATGTTGTCGTTCTTGGTTCTGGGCTCCCATCCATCTTTGGGTGGGCTGTGTTCCCAGGCCATGGAGAGGGCACTTGCCTCTGCTGGCAAACTGCCCATGTTAGAGTCCTCTCCCCCTCTGTGCCACAACTGTCACAAGCCACAACCACCAGACACCGGGCACAAGGGCCTCAGGTTTCTCCCCCTCAGGAGACCCCCTCTTTGCAGTCTTCCCCAGAACTTCCCACTGAAGAAGTATCTTGCAAGGCTTCATGCAATAGGAAGCACATGGACTCCACTGTGACCAATGATACAGACTTTGATGATGGGGAAATGTCCCCACAGTCACCCTCTGATGAGGTGTCCTTTGGTGACATCCTCGAGATCCTTAGACAGAGGGGTGACTGGAAGTCCTCTAATCCTTCCTCAGAGGAATCTGTATTCCTGCAGGCCTTTCATGCCTGGCCCCCTACCTTCTGAGTTACCCCGCTGACCGATGAGCTTGTCTAGCTCATCATCCAGCATGCATGAAAGGCTCCTCATACCCTGGAAGCTATAACATGGAGGCCTGACAAGATCTTATCTCCCCCAGCTGAGCATCTCCATTGGTCAAGAGGTCTTCCAGTAGATGCTATAGCGGTGGTGGCTGCAACCAAGAAAGACTTGGCAGAAGAGAGCCACACTGTCCATCCGCCCAACAAGGAGTCCCAGGTGATAGACAGACTTGGGAAGTGTGTGTTTGTTTCATTGACCTTCACCATAAGGTCTTTGAACTATTTGGCACACTTTACGAGGCTCCAGAGGGATCTTATCAACCAACCCTCTGAAACATTGGCAGGAGCTGTTTCTGATGAGGTTCATGAAAATGTAACTTCTTAGACAGTGACCCTAGAATCCATATCCAATTCTTCCATGCGTCTTATTTCACATGCAATGGAAGGAGCGGCTAGAGCAGTATGCACAGGTATAGTCACGAGATGACTTACCTGGATGCACCTTTATGACTTTGTGGACTCCTTTAAGGCTTCCTTCATGAATGCCCCCAATGAGGCTGCTTCTTTGTTTGGCCCTAAAGTTAAAGATACACTGGCAAGGTGTGAACAAAACAGCAACACCCTATCTGCTGTTGGTGTCAGACACTCCACTCCTCAATGATTCTACTCCAGAAATCAGAGGAGCAGGAAGATGTGGCACAGGAAATCACAGGGCTCTTTCTGTGACACACGTGCCGAGTTCAACCCTAGAGGCAGAGAGGGAAACTCCAATGGAAGACACCCCTTTCGGGGCAGAGGAGGTCCATGAAACCGAGGTTCCAGAGATTCTTTCTCTGGCCAACCCTATCAGTGCTCCTGAAGCGTTGCTCGACTGCTCACCTCTGGAAGCGGTCGGGAGTCATTTTTCCTTTTACCCCACTGCCTGGCAAAACATAACCACCGAATCTTGGGTACAACGGATAATATCCAGAGGCTATCGCATCCCCTTTCATCTCTGTCCAACCTCATCCAGAGAATTACCCGATGTTCTACCCAGTCAAAGGGAAGCAGCAGCACACAAAATTTAAAAGCTGTTACAAAAGAAAGTCATCCAAATGGCTCCCACCAGACCAGATAGGATCCGGTTTTTACTCAAGGTTCTTTTTGGTGCCAAAAAAGACAGGGGACTGAAGACCAATTCTGGATCTCAGCACACTGAATAAATTTGCAAAATTCTAGATGGTCATGGTTCAGTCTATCCTTCCTCTTCTGGAAGAAGACAATTGGATGTGCTCTGTAGATCTTCAAGATGCGTATTATAATATAAAAATGGACAAGCACTCAAGAAGATACCTCTGCTTCTGCATAGGAGCCAGTCACTACCAATTTTGAGCACTGTTCTTTGGTCTCTCTACAGCCCCCAGAGTGTTCATCAAATGCATGGCAGTGGTTATCATTCACCTGCAACTTGAAGGATTCCAGGCATTTCCATATCTAGATGACTGGCTCCTCACTGCCCCCACCAAGCGCCTACTGGAAGAAGCTCTACACTCCACTCTCCTCACAGCACAATGTCTGGGAATCACTATAAACTGGGAGAAGTCCAACACGACCCCAGCACAGTCTTTAGAATTCATCGGGATACTGTTGGACATGAAAAATTGCACAGCATCTCTTCCGGATCACAGACTTCAAAGAATAAGACAACAGGTACAGCCACTGCACTGTCACCACAAATCTTCCACTCAGTCCATACTCCAACTCTTGGGGTCAATGGCAGCCTTAATCACCATTGTTCCTCTGGCCAGATTCCACATGAGACTCCTCCAATGGTTACTTCTCACTCAGTGGTACCCTCTACAATATCCTTTGCCCTTTCAAATAAGTGTAACTCAGAGATGCAAGCAAGATTTGCTCTGGTGGATGTCTCGAAATCCCCAACAATGGTCTCACCCCTTCAGCCCCATCAGCCAAAAGCCATGGTGACCACGGATGCCTCCCTGATGGGGTGTGGGGGGCTATGTCAGGGAAACTCAGTCCAAGGCACCTGGTTGGTGACAGAGACCCTTTTGCATATCAATGTCCTGGAACTGATGGCAGTGCTACTAGCATTGCAAGCATTACATTCTATCCTTCCGTCAGGGCTTATTGTGATCCAATCAGACAACATGTCAGTGGTCTGGTACATCAACAAGCAAGGGTGCACCAGATCTTATCTGTTATGCCGAGAGGCCTTAAGAATATGGCAATGGACGATAGCTTCCAACCACTTTCTAGTTGCAACACACATTCCTGGGAGCTCCAACGTGATAGCGGACAAGTCAAGCAGGTGCATCCTACAACCTCCTGAGTGGTCCCTCAACCATGTGATAGCGGCAAAAAAATTCAACCACTGGAGCCAGCCTTGCTGAGACCTATTTGCCTCCCCAACCAACTACAAGTGCAGCAACTATTTTGCCATGATCCCCCCTCAGGGACAGTCACTGAGAGATGCTCTAGTCCATGCTTGGCCCTCAAGTATACTTTATGCTTATCCTCCTCTTCCCCTCATCGCCCAATTTCTGAAGACAGCATGGCAGTTGAAAAGCAAAGTGATCCTCATTGCTCCATATTGGCCTCGTCAAGTCTGGTTCCCCTTCCTCTGGCCTCACCTGCTAGATCGACCATGGATCCTCAATCCATCCCCAATGTTAATCTCCCATCTGCAGGGTCTGACTCACCACAATCTAACAACCCTGAAGCTGACAGCTTCATTTCTCCTCTTCCAATGATTGTCAGGCAAGATAACCTCTCGTCCCCAGTGCGCAATATTCTTATTGCATCTCATAAATCGTCCACCGGACTAATCTATCTCAATAAATGGAAAAGCTTTTCTCTATGGGCAGCAAATAAACAATTAGACCCCTTGTCAGCCCCAGTTTCGGTGGTTTTGGATTACTTATCACATCTTTTCCACTTTGGGGTGTCTACCTCTACTATTCGTATGCATTTAGCTGCCATTTCCAATTTCCACATTGGTTTTCAGGATTCTTCACTTATGTCACATAGACTCTGTAAAACTTTCTTGAAGGGTGTTTTTCACCTAAAACCTCCCTTGAACCAGTACAACCTTGGGATTTGGCCTTGGTCCTGCAAGCCCTTACAGCTCTCCCCTTTGAACCTGTGTCTTCATTTGATTTAAAGTATCTCTCTTGGAAAACTTTGTTTCTGATTGCAATCACATTGGCTAGACGATTGCCAGAACTTCAAGCCTTATGCATCAAACATCCCTACCTTATCTTCCATAAGGATAGAGTATCACTGAGAACTAATTCTTCCTTTTTACCAAATGTTGTGTCAGAGTGGTCTGTCAAACAGTCTATTGACCTTCCAGTATTTTTTCCTAATCATTCTAACAAGGGAGAGTATTGGCTGCACTCCCTGGATGTTCATAGGCAAATACGATTCTACCTGGACAGAACAAAATCTACCCATAAATCAGACCAACTATTTCTGTCCTTTTCTGGACCAAGACTAGGTCATCCTGTCTCAAAAGTTACACTGGTGTCATGGTTGAGAAATTTCATTATCTTTATCTACAACAAGAACAATCTCACCTTGCCTCACAGAGTGAAAGCACATTCTACAAGGTCTATGGCAACATCAGCAGCTTTCCATGCTAGGGCTTCCTTCAATGATATTTGCTCAGCTGCAACTTGGGCCAAACCTCATACCTTTATCCTTCATTACAAATTGGATTTGGCCTCCAGAGGTAGAGTTTCTTTTGGCTCCATAGTGCTCAGGAATGTCCTTGCATGATGGCCACCCAGGGATACAGGTAGCTGGGGACTCTGTCCCATCAGTAAGGAATGAACAAAGATTAACAACATCAGATAAAGAAGTTATGTCTTACCATAACATTTCATCTATGTTGTTGATCTTCATTCATTCATTACTCCCCACCCTCCGTCCCCCTCTGGAGGTTCCTGGTTGATCTCATATGCTTCTCTATCGTAGGTCTGTTATGACCAGAGATAGCCTCTACTTTTGTCTATCAACTTGCAAACTCAATCTGAGGTAACAGGGAGCAGAGCATTCTGGGTAGGACCTTAGCTCAAGAGTTTTTGGCTGACATGAGCTTGATATAAGGCCGGCTTAGTTCCGAGGATGAAACCGATAACCCATTAGTAATGAATGAACAAAGATCAACAACAGAGATGGAACGTTATGGTAAGATATAACTTATTTTTAATGTTGTAGATTCAGCAACACATACATTAATGTTGTAGATACAGCAGCATATGTATATATACATATATGTGTATATTCAGTCAGATATGGGGAGACACACATGAAAAATACGAGTAAGCTTGGCAATTGAAAATGAAACTAGTTACTCAGAAAGGGATTTAGTTCTGGCATTTGTCATGTACAGAACCATATTAAAATGCCATACATGACACAAGTATGTATACAGAGGCATAGTTTTGCATGTGTGAATGGTAGACAAAGCAGACTTTAAGGAAAACAGCAATCACATATGTTTACTAACAAAGGTGCAAACATTAAAGAGTGACATCACATAGTGCATTACTGTTGCTAGTATCATCACTAACAGAAGTCAATGTCAATCAGATAATACTTAGCCACAAATGACTCTCTCCACATATGTCATAAAAAATATGTGTAAAACCTATGGAATCAGACATGGTAACAACCACAGATACAGTACTGTGTTAGTGGTCATCACAGTGTTCATCATTGCCACAGGGTCAGAATGAAACAATAGGAGAGACATTGGATCAATTGTCAGTGTTACAATAACACAGCCTAGGACACCCACGTGGACAGCTCACACTGTGCTCCAGGCTGCTTCTACCATGTCTGGAAACACTTGTCCCATGTTACTCAAAGGAGGATCTGGATGTGGTCACACTTGCAGGTGTAATGTGACCATCTGGATGTGCCTGGTGGGCTCACATTGGAGTGGCTATCAGCTAATGTGTGAGCACATTGCAGTACAGACATTGATGTTGGATGACTAAATGTGGGTTTAATGAGAGGGGGTCAGTCTCTGCCCACTGGAGGTACTCTGCTTACTATAGTTAGGGCATGCAATGCTCAGGACTATAGCACTGCTCCAATACTGCTGTAACAAGACTGGTCAATGGAGCATGCAACAGACAACACACTGTCATGATGTGCAGCCAGTGCAACCATGATTTTACCATGTCTATGCTCCTGACCTTCATGTAACACACACACAGCTGATGTGCTATCCAATCAGTTGCACAGGCAACGGCATGAAGGTCGGCTCCATGACATCACTGTGGATGCTCATTTGGCTGTAATAACAGGCAGTTGCCCTCTGACACACATCCATGCACAGCAGCAATACTCCCACATTTCCTGTGATGAGCAGTACCACACATTTGTGGGAAACTGTAACCCTCATCATCTGACATTGCATGGGAAAATGGCTCATGGATATCATCACGTCTGGTATCTGCTATTGCCATGTCATCAGAATGACCAGCCACATTGTCCTGAATATCTGAGGCTACAGCATGATCCACACAGCTGTTCCCTTCTGGGCTGGATGGTAAACCAAAATCTGTAGTCTGTATGCTATGGGCTGTGCTATCACAGTTATCCACATTACGTCCCAACTCAGGATCAGTGGATGGGCTACAAGTTGAGGCAAGCAGTGGAGGCACTACAAGAAGAGACAGACGACACAGGTTAATTACATGCATAAACTACGTGGTAATAAATGGGCTTACTACATGACTACAATGTTAATGGGGATATGGACTTACCAGGACAACATGCCTGAGCCAGGTTCATGGACCCTATATAACAGACAGAAGGATTTCATGTAGGCTACATATTGCACATAATTGACAACTGTGAAGGAATAGAATACTAAACCATACCTGACATGCCTTAATGGCACTCCACTGCCATAGGTGAGGTTTAAAGTGCAAATGTCATGAGGAAGCATAAACAATGCAGCATCAGTAAGCAAATAAGGCCATCACGATACATTCTGGCAGGGGTATTACACACACAAAATAATATATACACACACTGCATGGCAGAGGCTGCTGTGAATTTTGCTGTTGTCCTAGGAAAGTGAGGAAGAATGCAGTAGTCAGGAAGTACACAGACATAGTCATTAATACTGACATGGAATAAACTTATGGAATGTCTTACCATGTATATCATCCTTGTTTTTAGAGAGTATAATCTGTTGTACAGTAGATCATGTAAGATGATAAGGCACATTAACTTCAATATATGGGAATATTCAACAGTCTTGACTGCAGACAAAGGCACATGGCAACTTCAGTACAAAGTAAAAGGATATGGAGACACTTACATGACAAATGGTGAACATGTTGTCTAGATGTTCCTATGTATGGAAACAAACATTGTAAATAACATACATCACAGCTGGGCTCAAATTTTCTGTACCCTATTAAGCAGGTGGATAACCATACCAGGTCCATCTGTAGTTGCATCATCACAGGACACATCTTGTGATGATGTATCTGTAATATACAATGACATACAAAAATCAAATTGTAAGCATAATTAAATGTCATGACAGGTGGCAGAGGCAGAGACAACTATGCATCACAATAAGAGTATATGAAGAGACATACATGACATGGGCTGATACTGTGCTGATGCTGATGGACCCATGTGATTGAGAAAGACAAAGACCACACATGTTGCTGGTAGTCTTAGGTATATATTGGGGATTTTAACATAATTTGCAGTGACACATTGGGAATCCACATCCATGTTCATTATGCAACTGTGTTGCTGAGCAAACATAATATGGCAATATATGATTAATATGCACATTTGGTTAAAGTCAGAGGCAGTGTATAAGCTGCAATGCCCTATAACATTATTACTTACACGTGCATCCTGGAACACTGGCTTCAATACCTCCAGCAGGTATATACCAATCATGACTAGTGGTATGGCATGATGCTAGGAATATCATGATATTGTCTGAGGAAGTTAATGATGGAATACCTTATGTGGCATTCCTGGACCTCTCATATCAGTGTACTCAATAAGCAGTACAGAGGATCATGTTTGTGCATTGGTGACAACAGGATTCACAGGAAATATTGTGCCCACCAACTGCATTGATCGTGTTGGTTAGTTCAGTCCATACCTCATTCCTCCACACAGTATTTCCCATCAATCCAAGGAAGCTTTGGCCTTGCTGTCAAAGAGCATCGCTCATAATGTAATTCTTGTGTGGTGTGAAATTGTCACCCCTAGTTCAATATGACATCTAGAAGACAGTGTTATAGACACATGTTGCAGATTTCATAGAGGCTGCCAATTGACATGTTGATGTTATATGACATGTCACAAAGTCATTGCATGTGACACTCCATTCTATTATCCAGATAGGCTATACCCTACCTACCCAGATAAAAACTCTAACAAACATACTACTCTCAACTGGATATTAGTCAATAAAGATCCTCACTCATACTTAGCTAGCTGTTTACCAGACAGCCTCAGTGACCACACTCCAACATTCCTTCTGAGACACCACTTAAATTGTGCTAAACCAATTATCTATAGCAAATCCGAAATAGGGTAAACTTTAACCCTCTCTCCTTTATCTCATCCCTTCAAAAATGTCATTGGACACCACTAAAGTACCTCAGTCTGGATGAAGCCATCCACTTCTTCAATAGGACCTTCCTAAACATCCTAAACACACATGCCCCCATAAGAAATGCCAGAATCAAAACACAGTACTCCCATTGGCTACAAAAAAGCACCAGGGCACTAATGAGAATCAGAGATAAGGCCTGAGAGCACTGGTGCTTAACAAAACCCCCCCTCCTCTAGATAGTCATGCCTAGAGTTGCCCAACAAGGTCAAAAAGCAAATAAAAGATAAAACCCAATATTATCAGTCTGCCCTAAACTCCTCCCATCACAACCCTAAGCAGTTCTGGTCCACAATAAACTCCATTCTCTACCTAGGTAAAGTAGGCACCCCCCCCCCCACCTACCACTCCCCCTTCCTCCAGCAGTATTGCTGACTCATTCAATAAACACTTTACTGAAACCATTCTGTCTTTGACTAAACAAAGACTGCTGAAGGAACGGACAGCACACAATAAGAGGGCTGGAAACACAGCTTTAATACTCCACAAACGATAAAAAGATTTAAAATCCAGGTAATGGTAAGCGCTTTCGACAGGTTCGAATAACCCGCCTTCTTCAGACAACCACAAGATTACAAAGAAGTTATCTTATACTACAATATTAAAAACATTAAGCCTATCAAATTCAAGTGCATTGTTGCATTTAAGAAAAACCATGACAACCTTAAGCGGCATCTCTCAGGTTAAAAACTGATGAACCCTGTAAATGTAAATACATAGATAAGCAAAATATCAGTAAAAGGAATTGATTAATGCATTAGTTAAAGGCAGGGATGTTCCTTATGTCAATTCAATAAGGTACTTGTCAAATAGTTGTTAAGATTCACAAATTGCATTGCTGCATGTAAGGGCAAAATGTGTCCGCTATTAAAAGCATCAAGCAAGGCGGAACTTGAAAGCAGTGCTGAAATTCCACCTGTTGAACCATATGGCGTTTCTCATGGTTCAGCTATATTTAATAAGTGACTATTAGATTTATTAAATATTAGCAAAAAAAGAATATAATTTAGAGTTGTAAATGCCAATGTATGTCATATATAAATCAAGGAAGATTCTTAGCTTAGTATACTATTTACTATACAAAAATAGACAACTCCAAATTCTAAATGTAATATACCGCTAAAAATAAGGATCAATAAAGATACAATAAACCTTGTCTGTAACAATCCCAAGGCTAACCTCTTATCCATGTGAAAAAATCATATGCAATAAAGCATTTTAAACTAATATGTATAAAATACATGTATATATAAATCAAAGTGATGACGCAATGGCTTAGTTGTAAAAATACTTCATAATATCTACCTATTAAGGTTTGATTTATATATACATGTATTTTATACATATTAGTTTAAAATGCATTATATATTTTTCATGATGGCATTACAACTCTAAATTATATTCTTTGTATTTAATAAATCTAGCTGAACACTGTTGACAAGTACCTTATTGAATTGACACAACGCCATTAATCAATTCCTTTACTGATATTTTATAACTTCTTTGTAATCTTGTTGTATTGACCGTGTGCTGGCGGCTTACCAATTGCTGATTTAAATCTTTGCTCGCTGTGTTTCCAACTCTGTTCTTCAGCAGTCTTCAGTTTGTTTTTGCTTGGTTTTGATTTGACTAAACAACACAACCCTCTACCCACCCTCCCTACAGCAAAGCTAAATACTCTGCCCACAGTATTTTCTTTTTCATCAGTGCCTACCTCCTATATAAAAAAACTTCTATTGAAACTTAAGCCTACAAAACTTGCAGCTGACACTCTCCCCTCTGAATACCTAAAAATAGCAGCAGAAGCCCTAGTTTATCCGGTCTCTATCTTAATTAATCAGTCCTTATTAAAAAGCTATGTCCCCACACTGTGGAAAATATCCCACATCATTCTCCTCCATAAAGGTGGCTCCTCCACTGAACTTTCCAATTACTGCCCCATAGCCATCCTTTCTCCACTTTCCAAGATACTTGAGAAATGCATCCATTCTCAAGTCTTAGACTAACTCTTAGATAATAACCTCCTCTCCAGCACCCTGCATGGCTTCAGGCCATACCACAGCACTACTACCACCTTGCTCTCTTTCTGTAATGCTATCCTTCATCATAAAATAATGGCCTGTTTTCCTCTGCTATATTTTTAGATCTATCCAAGGCTTTTGATGTGGTCTCACACAAACTACTAATCTCTGTTCTCACTAACCTATCCTTTTCCCAATTTGCTACTGATTGGTTTCACAGCTATCTAACTGGCCACCACCAATCACTTGTCTGGCATAATGACCTATCTCCTCGATGTCCTGTAACACTCGGTGTTCCCCAAGGATCCATCCTTGGTCCCCTACTATTCTCACTCTTCACCAATGATCTATTCACAGCCACCAAGCATGCTTCTCTAATACAGTATGCAGATGACTCCATCCTCATCTGCTCAGCCCCAACTATACCTGACCTTCACAAGATCACACAGGAAGTCTTTTCATCTGTAGAAAACTGGCTATCTAATGCCCAGTTATTACTCAACCTGAGCAAAACTAAAATCCTTATCTTCCAACCCACTAAATCTAACCCAATTATCCCCCACTTTAATATTCTAGCCAAAGACAATACTATAATTTCCCCAACAGAACACACCAAACTAATTGGTGTTGAGACTGACAACAATCTTAGCCTTGACACTCACATTTCTCTTACCATAAAAAAGGTCACAAAAAATTAGGTGCATTGTACAGAAACAAACAATTCCTCACCAAGACTGCCAGAATTTCTGCTGCCAATTCCCACCTAATCTCCACTTTACTCTACGCCACTCCTATACTTACCTACCTTAGACAAACAGACCTAAACAAGCTCAAGGCTTGCTACAATAAAATTGCTAAGTTTGCCACTGATGCATCTTATCACAGCCACCACTGTGTCTCACTTAGAGAACTTGACTGGCTTGAACTTCCTCATCTTCTTCACCTGAATCAACTCGCCTTTGCCCACAAGTTAGTAAACCATCTTCTTAAAGCCCCATCCCTTCAAAATCTTCTCCAGCCATACTGCTCCACTAGACCTCTATGCTCCAGCAGCAAAAATCTACTTCTAGTGACCAAACCCAAGAACTAAGTGGGAGAAGCACTATTCTCCTGTGTCATATCCAGATTATGGAATAACCCCCCATAACCACACTACCTTCTTGTAATAACTTCAAGATTGCACTAAAAATTCACTTAAAAAAATCTCTAGTTATGCCTATGCACTAATCCCAGCTAGTAACCCTCCTTTTACCTCCCCTTCCTCTCCCCTCCCCTAGCCACCATGCTTCACACCATCTGATTATTGCATTCCTTCCTCTGCAGGCTCTGGCTCACCCTTTACCCTCCCCTTCCCTCCTCACTCAATCTCTCAGACCTGTTATAACATGCTTAACTACCTGACTTCATCTCAACTCCAAATACATATCCAACTGACTTACATCTAGCTTCCTCTCACTACCACATATACTACTCACGTAGTCTCCTCTCTTACTCTTCTGTCTTCCCCTTCCATCTCATTAGCCCTTCTAGCTTGTTCCACCTTCATGTGGAGTTTCTGCTTTATATCTGCTTGCTTTTAGTGCAATATTTGTATATAAGATTTAGGTATAGAGTTTAAAACAATGTCTTAGTACTATCTGTATATACATCCTACCTTTATTTCTAGCCTTTAGCTAGATATTGGTATATCTGTTCATTACTATGTTTCATATTGTATGTATAGCTAATGTTTGCTGAAGTATGTATTATTTGCTATTGTATGTATATTCAATTGTTCTTCATGTGCTCTGCTGCTCATTTAGTGTTCTGTGGAGCTTTTCTCCCCGGGCCTCCACTGAAAAAGGATTTGCGTCCAGCTGGAATTTCCTGGTAAACAAATGTAAATAAATAAATAAATACATAAAACTGTATCCATAAACTGTTCAGTAAACATGCACCTTATGGAAACCCACAGAATTTGTCATTCTCCTTAAGCATACCAGAAACTGTCAAGGTGAACCAGACCCACACATATCTCAACCTCTTAGAGTACAAAATCTGGTCAGGGCCAAAAATAATGCTAGAACAAAGGCCCAAAAATAGGGACAGATTTTAAAAATTGCTCTTATAAACTTATAAAGTTGCTAGAATAACAGGATTTATTTTAGCATACATTTTATAAAGGACATGAAACCAAATGTATGTCATTATTTAATGATTACAATCCTCTGTGACTTGCGAGAAAACCACAGATTTCATTAGGAACAGACCAAAAGTATGAAGCAAAAATCAGGACATTCTTTGAAAATCTGGACAGTTGAGAGGTATGACAGACCTTATAGCAGATATAATCATACGCCATTTTTATGCAGTTTTCAAAGGTTCTGTATGCTTTTAGCCAAATATCCATATTAATGCTTATTGTTCAACCCTATAAACACCCATTTTTTCCTAGCCTCTTTGTAGGTCTGACTTGTTTCAACAAGAAAAGCCTGTCAACATGTATAATATGAATTATAAACATTAACTATAACATAGATAACTAATGACAGTATTGTATTCCCCCACAGCAATGCTATCAGGTGACTGCTTACGGTTGTAGCTAGCTGGAAATCAGCTATACCTGACAATGAGTGCACTTATATGCACTTTTAAGTACCATTTGCACCACATATTATTAATAAGCTTCATAACATTCAAGGCTATGGAATTCTATTTGCACACAACTGCACAGCTTCAAGAAATTTGGCACAACTGCCCAATAGCTATGAGTAAACGAAACATGTATAATATGAATTATAAACATTAAATATAACATAGATAATTAATGACAGTATTGTATTCCCCCACAGCAATGCTATCAGGTGACTGCTTACCTTTGTAGCTAGCTGGAAATCAGCTATACCTGACAATGAGTGCACTTATATGCACTTTTAAGTACCATTTGCACCACATATTATTAATAAGCTTCATAACATTCAAGGCTATGGAATTCTATTTGCACACAACTGCACAGCTTCAAGAAATTTGGCAGAACTGCCCAATACCTATGAGTAAACGAGATGATCTGTAACACGTACCCTATGCCCTCCAATAGTC
Organism: Protopterus annectens; assembly: GCF_019279795.1. NCBI lineage: Eukaryota > Metazoa > Chordata > Ceratodontiformes > Protopteridae > Protopterus > Protopterus annectens. Next base: position 1,625,385,326 of record NC_056733.1, on the reverse strand, counting down.
TGATACCACGTTATATGCACCAATTTTAAAATGTGATTTTGATACCGTTACTGGTCATACCATTGCTACCCGTGGACTGGGATCTCAGTTAGCAATATTCTGAAAGTGCTTTTGAGAATAGTTTTTACAGCAACAGTGAGGAGGTCAACCATGAGGAATTTCAAAGTGTCTAGGCACCAAACTGGATGGGGGAAGGAAACCACCCAGATGCTTACACTTTATGCTGGACATGAGGAGATGATGTCAGCACATCCCAGACACTTTGTTATGATCATGTTATGGAGCACCACCAATGGACACGGATTTTCCGGAGTGGTGTGTAAGCCTGTCACCACAACATTGAACTGCATCAGAGGGATACTAACGATCTTTGCAGGAGGGTCGTTGAGGCCCGATGCCAGCCTGCAGATGCCTACAGTATGTTTCATCATCCCCACCTTAACACTTACAATGTAAAAGAAGTTTTTTCTAGATGTACGTGTATAATGGAATGCTTTCATGGCTGCCTGTAATGATAAGACTAATACTAATGTACTTAACATTATACATGTAGAGCTGTGAATTATATGCCATAAATATTCTTATTACAAGCAAGACAGAGCAGGTCTGTTAATTAGCTCAACTGGTTAAGCAATGAGTCATAGTGATTGATGGATTCTTATATTTAGGTTCAAAGCCCATTGCAGGTCATTTTTGTAAATATTGCTTATGTAGTTGATAATGAACCTAAGACATTTAAGACCACTATTTTCTTTGCAAGTATAAATGACATTCTTTTTAAATATATAGAGTGGCCATGTTTCACTGATGCCTATAGAGTGTAGGCCTCAGATGACTATGCATTTCTCCGTTATCCATAATGGTTTGACAAGTATTGTACAAGATATGTCTATATGTGTGAATGCTGAGTGATACAGACATACTTTATTAATCTCTACATTATAAAACAGTTAAACACTGAAACTTAGCTCTGTTATATGAAGCAATACATCATAATGCCATAGAAATATATGTTGCAAGGGTGCATGGTGCTGTTTGGTAGCTCAGGCTTTTGAGCTCCTGGTCAATCGGAGTACTATGCATATGGATTCAATTCCTGCTTTATTCTGATCCATACTTATTGTAACAGAATTGTGTGTTAATTGCCTGTTCAGATATGTAGTATAACTTTTTACATATCTAGTAATTATGTGGTGCACTGATGCCTATTTCACACAGACCTCAGATAACTACACATTTCCCATTATTCCCTACATTCTGCAAATATTCCTTTATGATGGGGTGACTTATCTGTCACCTAGCTTAACTGGTTAAGCAATCATCCAATTTGAATGTCCCAGGAAGAAATGTGGGTTTGAATCATTGAGGTTATGTGTATATTTCAGCAAAGACTAAATAAGAACAGATATGGCAGATACCAGCTTGTTCATTTGTGCAGTATAGCTTTTTTAAACATCAGGTATGCATGAAGTGCATTAATGCCTATGGTGCTTAATTAACAGATAACTATGAATGTCTCCATTAGCTACAATGTTTCTGGAAACATCCCAGTTCTGTCATTATGGCTGCATGTGTACCTCATTGCCAGTACTTATATATCTTAGTTGCACATCTCTATTGGCACAATGTATTCAGTTGTATTTTAACACCGACTGACCCCTCCATTAATGAAATGATGATGTATGTTCCAACAGTAATGTACATGTTTTTCTGTCTATATGTGTGTGTGTGTGTGTGTGTATATATATATATATATATATATATATATATATATATATATATATATATATATATATATGTGGGATCCGTACAGATCCCTGAATGCACTTTCCACCGAAGCAGAAATCGCTGAGCATACTTAACCGAAAGTGCTGCTCACCGAAGCAGCACATTCGGATAAGTATGCTCTTTGTGCGAGTCGTACTGTGGTGCGGATAAGGGAAAATTCCCTTTTCCCCACTGTAGTTCAACAAAGGAGTGAGAATATTAAAGTGGAGGGGGTGCATGGAGGCTTGCCCCCCTGCATAGAAGTAGGTTTAATGTTGTTTTTTTTTTAAACATACTTTACCGTAAGCGCTTTTTCGGTAAAGTATGTTCGGTGATAATGGATTCGGACTTTTGATCTTTCTATCAAAAGTCCTAGATTCATATATATATATATATATATATATATATATATATATATATATATATATATATATATATATATTCTTCTTCTTTCGTTTGCTCCCATTAGGGGTCGCCACAGCGGAACAACTGTTTCCATTTCTTCCTGTTCTCTGCATCTTGCTCTGTCACACCAACCACCTGCATGTCCTCTCTCACCACATCCATAAACCTTATCTTAGGCCTTCTTCTTTTCTTGTTACCTGGCAGCTTCATCCTTAGCATCTTTTTCCCAATATACTCTGCATCCTTCCTCAGCACATGTCCAAACCAATGTAATCTTGCCTGTCTGGCTTTGTCTTCAAACCTTCCAACCTGGGCTGACCCTTTAATATGCTTATTCCTAATCCTGCCCATCCTCATCACACCCAGTGCAAATCTTAACATCTTCAACTCTGCCACGTCAAGCTCTGACTCCTGCCTTTTTGTCAATGCCACTGTATCCAACCCATATAACATAGCTGGTCTCACTACCCTCTTGTAGACCTTCCCTTTCACTCTTACTGGTACTCGTCTGTCACAAATCACTCCTGACACTCTTCTCCACCCACTCCATCCTGCCTGTACTTTCTTCTTCACCTCTCTTCCACACTCCCCATTACTCTAAACTGCTGATCCCAAGTATTTCAACTCATCCACCTTCGCCACCTCTACTCCCTGCATCCTCACCATTCCTCTGTTATCCCTCAGTTACACACATGAATCCTGCTGACCTTCATTCCTCTTCTCTCTAGAGCATATCTCCACCTCTCCAGGGTCTCCTCCACCTGTCCCCTACTCTCACTGCAGTTCACAATGTCATCTGCAAACATCATAGTCCACGGGGACTCCTATGTGATCTCGTCTGTCAACCTGTCCATCACCATTGCAAATAAGAAAGGGCTCAGAGCTGATCCTTGATGTAATCCCACCTCCACCTTAAACTCATCCGTCACTCCCACCGCAGACCTCACCACTGTAACACTACCCTAGTACATATCCTGCACCACTCTTGCATACTTCTCTGACACTCCCGACTTCCTTATACAGTACCACAACTCCTCTCTAGGCACCCTGTCATATGCTTTCTCTAAGTCCACAAAGACAAAATGCAACTCCTTCTGACCTTCTCTGTACTTCTCCATCAACACTCTCAGAGCAAACATCGCATCTGTAGTGCTCTTTCCTGGCATGAAACCATACTGCTATCACTAATCATCACCTCCCTTCTTAACCTAGCTTCCACTAATCTTTCCCATAACCTCATGTTGTGACTGATCAGTTTAATCCCTCTGTAGTTACTGCAGCTCTGCACATCACTCTTATTATTACAAATTGGTACCTTTTTTCCATTCCTCTGGCATCCAAATATATATATATATATATATATATATATATATATATATATATATATATATATATATATATATATATATACATAAAATCAAGTGCATACACACATTCTATTACACTGCCTGAGAATGTGAACTCTGCAGTGTTACAGGTTTTATATAGTACTGTGACCAGTGTGATGTCATTCACTCAGGATTGCATGGTATTCTGTTTCAAATGCACAGCACTTGTTTAAAGATGGCCTTTTACTTCACGAGTACTGACCCATGTCTATGAATCCTCACCACATAGTCATACATTTATGTCATTTAAGCTACCTAAATGAATACAATTACAGTCAAGATGGATTCACTTTACAGGTAAGTGTTAGGGTTGGAGTACAAACTTAGATGAGAGTTATAGGTTTGAATCTGTTTTCCTCCTGTTTATAGACATTAATCATCATGTCTGAAGTACTGAAAGTGACTCAGCAATGATTAAACATGCAATATGTGAACTTATAAGGCTGTAGAATGTGTGATTGTAAGTATTCTTCACTATTAATTTTTACATGCTAAATAATATATAATCAACTGACAAAATCCTTCCATGCCAGTAAAACTTATTCTTTTCCTTTTTTTCAGGTGATGAGGCCAGAACCAGGAACCTGGCACTGTGCATTGAGTGGATGTGCAGGCTGGAGAAGCAGCAGAGGGAGAGAGCCATGTGTTCTAAGGCGATCATAACATTGTTAAAAAGCCACTTTTGCTCACAGAACCAGGTATACCAACTAAGTTTAATGCAAGGCTACCTATAATGCATCTGATAGATAACTACATTAATCATTGATTTAAAGTAAACCCCCAATTTGCTTTCCCTGCCCAAACAGTCATTTAATTCTGAGGTCTCTATGGGCGCCATTTTTAAATGCATCCCATACGATATTCTGAGTGTTCCCCTACAGCATGCTCTCTAGTAAGTACTGTTTCTGATGCATTTTTGTGCATAATTGCAACAAATATAAGCAAGCTGTCCTGTATGTACTGTTGTTTATTATGGTTAAGTTCATTATACTCATAAATAATGTATATACGCTGTCTTGTAACTTTTTTCACATTGATGGTAGTTTAAATTCTGTTTGTGTGATTTTCTGCTGCTACTATTCTATGCAGTCCAGACACTCCTCCAAACTAATTTATTATTTGGTAAATGCATAATACCTTGTGGTACATTTTGTTGCTGCATTTTTTATTGTAGGGCACCTGTGTGTCATGATTTTTTTCTACTTGTGTACATTGCCGCAATTTGTTTGTAACATCTAAGCAATAGTAGCCATTGAAGCAAATAGGGTACTTCATTTAAGCTTGTATGTTTATTTTGCATTTTGCTTCTAACATATAGCATCTGTTAGTGAGCATTAATACACCTATTTGCTTGGTCCTTGCAAAGTGGAATACTATCGCTTATTACATTGTGGCTGGTTTGTATATAATGGCTGGCATTTTTGTACAACAGTAAACAAATGAATTACTGTTCTTTAAGGTAGTTAAATGAGCTATACATATTTAGCTTTGAGAATTAATTGTATGGCATTTTGTAGCATTTTCATTAGACAGGAACTAATGACTTTAATGTTCTAATACAGTCGCACTATGTGCTTAATACTTATCTTTTGAGTGTACTGAATCGTCATTACATCTGCTTATACTATTGTGTTATTTTCATTTTTGTTCTAGTTAATGCTTCATTTCTTGTGCATATACAGGTTACTTGGTTTCTAACTATCTGTTTTCTCCTTTGTTACTGCATATAATTCAGTACTTTTACTTAATATTTTCTCCTATCTTTTTATTTTTTAGTCTCCTATCCACTGCAGTAGTGACGTCGTCCTACAGTAAACTAGCCTTCTGCCAACAGCGTCCAGTTGTTGTATCCACCACTCACTGAAAGGGACTCAGAGACCCTCTTGAGTATTTCTTCTCCTATCCACTGCACTAGTGACGCCACGCTACAGAGGAATAGCCTTATGTTATCAGCGTCCAGTTGTTATATCCACCACTCTCTGAAAGGGATTCAGAGACCTTCTTGAGTATTTTTTGTACGTCTCCCTGAATGTATATATTGTTCAAGTTATTTAAAGAGAGCATGCTGCTAGGAACCCTCATGTGCCCTCACTAAGTCACTCTGTTCTGCCACAAGTACTATTGGCATTATTGAAGCTGGCTAAGGGAAAACTAACAGCTTAAGAACTTTGATTTTTTGTTCTCTTAGTAAGCTTAGTCTTTCAACAGTATCTCAGCTACTTCCATCCACTATTCTGACACAGTGATCCTCCAGTCTATACGATCTGTACTGCTTCGCCCAGTTTTCCCCTCTTGGTGTTACCTCTGTCTCCCTTCCTTCTATATTTACCTGCTTTCTCCAAGTTGGAGATAGTTTCTCTGGAGTGGACTCACTATATTCTGGCTCATCCCACTCCGTTCACCCTCCACTTCACTCCCGGCTCACTATGGTCCTCTACCCTACCCCCATTCCCACCCACCCCTGACCTATCTACTTTTATACCTATTCAAACCACACCCCTCCCAATTTCAGCCTATCCTCAACTGACATTTCAGCCATTTTTCCAGCCACTCCCCTTTTACATTTAATCCTATCAACTTCCTCCTATAATCTTCTTCACCCCCTCCCATTTAGCACAAGTGTACTCTACTCTAGCCATCATGAATCCTTACTTTTCCCTATGTACCAATTTACTACTACTCCTCTTTCTTTACATTGCTTATAGTTTTACCGCTCCACATTCCTACTACATTAATCACGTTTACTCACCTACACTTCCTGTTTGCCCCTATTTTCACCTAACCCACTCTTATACAAACATTAGCCCTCAACTTTTTAGCAATCCTGCCAGTCTTCTCCAATGTCTCAAACCCATGCACTCTTACTTCCCCAAGGCTCCTACACTCAGATATCGCAATCTAATTTCAAAACTTAGAAACCTCCTACTACATTCTTTAAAACAGATCAAACTCCAAGCTGACATTCATCCCAAGCTGACATTCATCCCAACCCAGGTCCCACAAATACTCTCTCTCCCTGCCCTCTATCATCCCCACCAGTTCCCCATTTTCACTCAATAACTCTATTATCCGCTATCACCCTTACCCAGCTTTACTCAACTCATCTAATACAAGCCTGCTCTTTACCAACTTCAATCTCCATAGCATACTAAACAAAGTTAGTGAGTTTCCTGCTGCCTTATCCACCTACTCACCTGACATAGCTGTTATCACTGAAACCTGGTTAATGCCCCACATGAAAGACTTAGAAATTACCTCAACTGGATATAACATCATTAGACTCAATAGATTAAACAAAAGAGTTGGTGGAGTCACTTTTATGTTCAAAAACACTCTCAAGGTTGTACAACTAAGCTGCACTCCTCCTGATCTGCACAATGCCGAAATACTATCTACTCACCTAGAACTTAACCCCAATAAATCTATAATTATTATAGCCACCTACCTCCCTCCTGGCAATAACCTCCTAGCTATTGAATGTCTACTCTCATCGGCACCTAGCCAATTCAACCAAGAAACTATTATTCTTGGTGACGTCAGCTTAGACTGGTGGTCCTACTCATCCAACAGCCCATCTAACTTCCTAAACCTATTCAACTTCACTCAAACCAAAACCTCTCCAACCTGCATAGACAAACATACCAATAGGCAGTCAACACTTGACTGGATATTAACTAATAAACCTAACCTTGGTTACCTAGCAGGCTGCCTACCAGATTCCCTTAGTGACCATACACCAACCTTCCTATACAGAAAACATGTCCATCCTCAGAGCAACATTACCTACAAATATATCCATTGTAAAAAAACTTCTCCATTTCCACATTTAATCAGTTACTCCAGCAATGTAACTGGGCACCACTTAAAGTCCTTCATCTAGACCTAGCTGTGCAGTATTTAACAGTACCTTCCTTAGTATTCTTAATCTCCTCGCTCCCACCAGGAAAATCTTCCTGAGAGCCAAACACCTTCCTTGGCTTACCCCAGACACCAAAATGCTGCTAAAACATAGAGACAAAGCCTGGGCAGTGTACCACATTACCAGAAACAATACAAACCTATCTGCATATCAACAGCTAAGAAACCAAGCTAAAAAACAAATCTGGAAAAATAAACAACCTTATTAACCTTTCAACATACATACTTAAACAACCCCAAAACGTTCTGTCAAAGCATTTACCTCCTTAGCCCAGGTCACTCCTCAACCCCTGCCCCTATTACCTCTAATAATTCTGACCCTATTGCTACTCAATTCAACACTCATTTTGTACATACCATAACCACTCTGCTAAATGACCAACCTAACAAACCTCTTTCACTTCCCACTCCTTCTCCTGACAAACACTACCCTTTCACTTTCTCTACCATCCATATCAGTTACATAAAAACTCTTCTATCCAAGCTAAAACCTTGCTGCCTCGCTACTAAATGAATTTCTAAAAAATTCTGCTCCATCTGTTGCGTACCCTATACCAATCCTAATTAATAGATCTATCTCTGAAAATTATGTCCCAACTCTATGGAAAATATCCCACATAATTCCCCTTCACAAAAGTGGTTCTTCCAGAGAATTCACTAACTACCGTCCCATTGCCATCCTTTCCCCTCTTTCAAAAATGCTAGGAAAGTGCATCCACAATCAACTCCTCAACCATCTCCTTACTCACAACCTATTATCCAGTTCCCAACATGGTTCTAGACCCAAACGTAGTACCAACACATCCATACTATCATTCGCCAACATCATTCATTATCTTTTAAATGAAGGCCAACTTGTCTCCTCTATATTTCTTGGTATGTCCAAGGCATTTGACACCGTTTCTCATCAACAGCTACTTAACAAACTCTCTTTGCATGGCCTCAATTTCTCATCCCTGTCCTGGATCTACAACTATCTGTCCAACTGCCAGCAGGCAACTATTTGAAAAAACAACCTATCCCCCTTGCTCTCTATCTCTGTCGGTGTACCCCAAGGTTCTATACTTGGCCCTCTCCTCTTTAGCATATTTATAGATAACCTCAACTCTGCTACTAAACTGGCCTCCATTGTCCAAAATGCAGATGATGTTTATCTCATCTGTTCAGCCCCCTCACCCCAAGAACTTCAAGGAAAAAATGCAATTATCCTTTAAGACATAGAAAAGTACCTCTCTGAACACCAACTCATTCTAAACCTTAACAAAATAAAGGTAATAGACGTCAATAACAAAAAATTTATATCAAGTCAGTTCTCTCTATCTCTTCTGTCCTCAAATGGTTCCAGGATAGTCCCCACCAACCAAACTAAATTCCTAGGTGTCACAATAGATGAAAACCTAAAATTTGATGAACATATTTCTCTTGTTGTGTCTTTCGGCTTTTCCCGGTTAGGGGTCGCCATAGCGGAACTCTGGTCCGCTAATGATTGGCAGTAGATTTTTACTTGCCGAGTTGCCAGCTCTGACGCAATACCTTCAACAAAGGTACGCCCATTCACGCATGTCTCCACACAGAAGACGCTCTAGCTGAGAATCGAACAGGGCTACATCGTACTGTGAGGCGACAACGCTACCGCAGCACCACCACCGCGAGTTGCTGAACATATTTCTCTGATAATCAAAAAAGTTCATATCAACCTTGATGCCCTCTATAGGGCTAAAACTTTCCTAATCCATAGTGCTATACTAACCACAGCTCAGTCACATCTGCTCTCTCCTCTCCTCTATGGCTCTCTGATTTTCACAAACCTGCACAAGTCTGACCTCAATAACCTAGAATCCTGTTATAACAAAATTGCCAAATTTGCCTGCAATCTACCATATAGGACTCACCAATGTACTGCTCTCTCTCAACTCAGCTAGCTTGAACTCCCTAACCTGTTATCCCGCAATCAACTCACCAAGGCCAACAAAATTATCCACCAACCCAGCAGTCTCCCCTCTCTTGCTAACCTTCACCAACCTAGTTTCAGTCTTAGGGCCTTCATATCTTCAGATAAACTAATGCTACAAGTGTCCCACAACCAACACAGAGACTCCCTCTATGCCTACAAAATTGCCAAACTTTGGAACACACTCCCTCAGCAAATCACACAAAAGCATAATTATCAAGAATTCAAAAAACTTGTAAAACACCTTTCCAATCATTGGCTTTGTTCCTGTTATTCGCCAGGTTAATTTCATCCATGCTCTATTTATTTCTTTCATTCTTTTCTCTTATATGCTGTAATAATTATTCATACATCTTGTTCGTTGTTAGCTAACTATACTGCAGCACAGATTCCTCATAATATTGTTTGCAAGTTTTTTCTACTGTGATTGCAATTAAGTTGTATTGATGATATTGTGTGCTTTTTTTTCCATACTGCTTTTAGCCTATTTAGTTTTCAAGTCATTGTTTAAAGTTCCTAATTCTTTTCTGTATTTTCCGTAATGTATAGGTTATATTTTCTGTATGCTTATTTTGTAACTTGTGGAGCTTTTCTCCCCAGGTCTCCTCTGAAAACAGGCTGTTAGCCCAGTTGGACATCCCCCGGTTACCAAATGCAATAAATAAATAAATAAATAAATAAATAAATAAATAAATAAACAACATTATATATGTAATGCAAAATTCATCATTTGAGTTTTTAGTAGGTTATGTTTGAGAAAATAATCATACAAATATTTTAAGCACATCCTAAATGACAGACATATCTGTGTAACTGTCATACTGCTTTTACTTGGATTGTTTCACATGTCAGTTATTGTGTTGTTACCTAGTTTTGAAAATTAGGTTATGGTAAATGTATATGTTTGGCAGTTGTGCTTATGGGCTGCTAGCTTGTGCATAGCCTGCCTGTTCTATTACTGAATGGGCATTTGCTGCTTCAACATTTGTTATGAGGTTAGCAGACAATTTCTGGCATGTCCTTCATTTCAACAGGTTCAACTTTTGTATTACACAACTGTGATGGATTGTTTAGCATAACATTGACTACCTTTTTCTAAAATGTTTGTGCCCAAAGCCATTCCTGTTATTATTTCCTATCTGCTTTTTAATATCCACTGATTAGCATTATAGTATTTTACTTTATCAGGTACATAGATATGAATAACTGCAACTACAGGTGTTGACAGGAATACATTTCTTGAGGGACACTGTGTGGAAAATGCTGTGCTGATAGAAAGCACATGCTGTCTCTATGTTCATGATTGTCTTGCATTTCTGAGAAGTTGTACTGCATTCTAATTCTCTGATGTTGTGAGGTCAGCAGTCATCCATGCTGCACTGCTCATCTAATTTGCATTTACCTAATAATATTTCCACTGGTTGGTCATTCATATTATCTATTGTTAAGAAACATCTGTTATTTGTGGATGTCAAAATTACACATTTGATGTACATTAAACTGAGTTACACTTGCGCTTAACTCCAGTATGGACATTTCAACCCAACTGTGTCAGGCACACATACAAATGGTGGACCATAAAAAGAATGCTTTACTGACAGACTGTCTGTATAATTGTATTGTCAGATATATGTCAGGGTTCTACATCACAAACCCCATTCAAAATGGTATGCTGTTATGTCAGTGTCAGTTTAGTGTAGCAATTATTTTAAATATAGATACATTATCATTTCATGATGCACTGTCATACCCTGATATATATGTGTCCCACTTTAGTACATGTTAGCTTCTGAGGCACACTGATGGTTGTTTCATATTTACAAGTAAGAACAGCATTTTTTCTTAGCTAAATTTTGTAATGCATGAAATGTAATGCAATGGGGTAAATCAAGAACAATCTGTGATGGGCAAAGTGTCCCACATATGGCCTTCTATTGATTTCATCCATACACATTGATAACAGGACATTGGGAATGTTACATGATCCTGACCATACACCTGCTACCTTCAGTTATTTATGTTATACAAAATATATCGACACATTGTGGGCCACACTGTATAAATATGTTTAAATTACACCTGTATTGTGTTATACTTACGGCAAACTAGTCACAGTTAGTGTCAAATTATTCTGACATGTTATCAGCATAAATATGTCTTTTACAGTATGCAATTGGCCATCATGTAGTATTTTATAACAGGGATGTACTCCACAGGAATGAATGATTAACAATGTTGTTTACAATGTTATATACTGAAATACCTTTCCTCACAGATGTACTTACAGTTAGATATGTTCATACATTAATGCATTATTGTGATGTGACATCTAGAACCATTGCAACCCACAGGTCACATCAGTTTGTTTATGTTGTGTAGTCCTAATTATTGGGTGCACACACATTTTGTATATATATTTTTTGTTTTGTTTTTACCTTAACAGAGCATGGGACTTGTGGAGGCTCACCAACTGGATGATGGAGGAGATGATGTGCCAGACTCCTGCAAGATGTTTCTGAGTCAGAGAATGAGGAAGATGATGACATGGGCGATGATGATGATGTTGACAGACCCTGACCTGCTCATGCCATCATTCCTGCCGCTTGCCATTGGAGATGTCAACGACCACAATAGGAAGATGATTTACAGATCTGGAAGGTGATGACAGTCATCTCTCAGAAGCAGATGAGGGACCTGATGAGGAACTTCTTTCAGGATACAGAGCAAGCCATGTACGGCTCCTTCTGGCAGATTGCCAGTGAGATCATTCATGATGTTTGATCTCATCAGCGTGGGCCCTCAGGACCATAAGTATTGTTCATGTGATCCAGTTATGTAATGCTGCCACCATGGTGTGTGCAGTTCCAAAAAAATGTAATGTATAGGCACATTTGTGCAGACATAGCATATTGCTGTCATGCGTAGCTGATTTACATCTGACTGTACACTGTGGATAGCATGTCATAGGTTGCATTACATTACAGATGATATATGACAAACATATACATAGTAATCATGCATTAAGCAATTACATTTACATGATGTGCTGTACTTAATGCATACAGTGTTCCATAAGGGCAGGGATGCTGCACCTTAACTCTATGTGTATGTGTATACTCAGATGCATTCAGTGCAATAGTGTTATTTTCAATTCACTGTGGCCGTCTATGTGACTGGTCTGACTGTGGCAGGTACCATGATGCAATGGAGGCACATCTGTTCTGCTTGCATTGTGTCACTGTATACATGGGTGAGATGACAGCAGTTCAACAAATGTATTGTTCAAATATTTCTCACATAACATAGTTGGATGGGTCCTTTATCTTTATATACACATGTTATCCATGTGTATGCCTTTCACCCATTTCACTCTTGGTTGTTGCTATCTTATGTCTGTTCAAAAAGGTGACATGTTTTTGCCCATGTGATTCATATAACATTGAGGTGTCATGCTGTCAAACTGGAACATTAGCTTTCTGTGTTGCATGTACTGGCACATATTGCCTTATGTTGTATCACATTAGTATGGATGCTGTTCATGGGCATTTATCCTGCAAATAATGCATAGAGAGTCATTTTCCTATTACTGTGCATACAGCTGATGCAATTTTTAGCACAACTACTACATGCATTGATTCCCATTCTACACTCTTTTATAACATACATGAATAATATTGGCATAGATGCCCTTATTTGGGCATTTAACACATATATGATAGTTTACATACATGTACTTATCTATGCAAATAGTATGATTGAGATAAAAGTGCCACTGTATATTGGAACTGTACACATTCAGTTCTTCCTTTGTCATATGCATGACTATCCTTTGCTCAGTAATACTCATGGATATTACTATATATATATATATATATATATATATATATATATATATATATTTTTTTTTTTTTTTTTTTGAATACTGTAATTTGTTTTCTTTACCTTGTGTTTTCCTTGTATTCTGCTTTTAACTGCATATTAAAACTTCAAAAGAGACCACAGCTCTGTCTCTTATGAGTCAGGCAGAAAATTTTTCCCCACCCTCCCACCTGCTTACTGTTGTGTTCTTAAATACCACTGTCTTTTTAGTTGCCTGCCTCTTATGTTAATTTGACCATATGTCTCCTTTCCTCTTTGCTTTTACTGACTTGTGTGAGTAAGCACAAAATTATAATTTTGTGAAATCACTCCCCTTCAGCTATTACATTTATTGCCCATCCTATTGTATTCCATAATACCAGAATAAAAAAGTGACCACCCACTTTCAATCTATCTTGCTGTTTTAAAAATAGTAACTCTCCACTAAAACTTAACTTTTTAGACAGGTAAAATGTAAGTCACCTGCTTTCACATCTAACTTATCTAGTGCACTCCGCAGTGTTTAGGATAAACCATTTTTTTCATCTTACCTTTAAGCATCCCTGTGACTAGCACTTGCTCTAATACCTGCTGGAAAGCACTAGGAAACCTTAAACTGATACAAGCACTCAGCTCTCCTTGTTAATATGGAGAAATTAATCGTAGGCACTAAACAGCCTATAACTGCAAAGTACCTTGCTAAGGCAAGGGAAAACAGCTCTTGTACTTTATAAAAAAAACCCACCAAACCAGGCATGCCCAAGGGTCAGCTTCCAGTGATTTCTCCTGTCCACCTGGTGAATCTAGGAATACTGGGGCAATGCAGCAATTGCCTCATGTACACAGACAACCCTCTCCTCCTACCACCCAACACTACAACCTGTGAGAGATGCACTTGCATAGCCAAACTGGAAGCAAAGCTCTTTCCACCTAAGATTGTGCTAGACAGTCAAGAGGAGAAGGTTAACACCCGCACTACATCTCAAGCAACACATGGCCCTTCTAATCACCAACACCCACACATTGCTATCCACATATGTGAAGGCCCTTAACTGTAACCTGCCCAAGCAACAAGGACCTCTGAAGCTGAAATGCAAACAAACACCAATCACAACCACTGTGTCACATAGCTCACGACACCAGTCTGCCACCCAGCAACAGCCCCTAAGGCAAGACAACGTACCTAACACTTTAGTCATAGGTGACTCTACAGTCAGGCACACTGATGTCCCACTTAACAGGCTGAACAAGGAGAAAATTACAGTCAGCTGCCTGTCAGGTCCCAGGATCCACCACATAACGCATGCACTCAAGTCACTCCACAACAAGTACAAATATGACTATGTCATTGTCCATGTTGGAGTGAATTACTTCAGACGTACCTCCCTGGACTACATGAAAAGAGACATGGAAGATCTCTCAGATCATGTGGCCCAGGCAGGTATGACCCTAGCCCTGAGTAGCATCCTGCCTTTGCCCAAAATGATACCAAAATATAAGGACAAAATGATTGACTTCAACAATTGGCTAAGCTTCTGGTGTCATTCAAAGGGGATCCAGTATCTGTCTGCCTGGGACGACATGATCAACAGACCACGATGCTTTGCCAGAGATGGTCTGCATCTGTCGCTCCTGGGATTCAGGTTACTGGCTAAGGCTCCTGCCACCCCTATAGTGCCTTTTTTTAGGCAAAGTTCAAAGGACAAAACCACCACCGTAACAGGTACAAGCATGCAAATTCTGAAGGTAATGCTGCTCAATGCTAGAAGTCTAAACCTCAAAATGCACTCTCTCGAGGCACTCCTAAAAATGGAGAACATCGATATCTGTGCAGCAACTGAGATCTGGTTCAAGGGTCCAGAGAGCACCTCTGCAATACCAGGCTACATCTCTTATCACACTTTTCGGCCACCAAACCAGGACCATAACACTAAAGGTGGAGGAGTGTCCATATTCACCAAGGATATTTACACCACCAGGCTAGTTGCCCAACACAATGCATCTAAAATTCTCCAGGTGCAACTAACACTAGGTAAGAATGCAATCCAAATTGTAGCTTGCTACAGATCCCCCCACCATGCCCCAAGATTCTCACTACACCTTTCTAAACATACTGGAAAATATTAAGATACAACTAAACACCCTAATACTGGGTGATTTCAACTACCTTGCCCTTAACTGGGAAAACTACTTGTGTGCCAACACCTTTGCCCAGTGGTTCCTGGAATTCATAAATTCCAACGCCCTGGATCAACTAATCCATAGTCCTACCAGGGGCTCTAATATCCTAGATTTGGTCTTTACCAACATGGGAAATCGATGCTCCACACCACCTATGGTCGCCCCCTCATTGGTCAGGTCTGACCATAAGCTAATCACCCTTAACATCCACATCCCATCCCAGTAAGGAAACCTCCATAAAAAACTTCTCCAAAGCCAACTTCGTGCTACTCAAGTCAGAAGTGACAAACTTCATGACACCCATGCAGACGGGAACTGAAAGTTCAACTGCTGATTCCTACACTAAAACACTGTATGAGCACATCCACTCATGTATGGATCGTGCCATCCCAAATAGAACCAAGATGCTCTCCTCCAAAAAAAGGAAGCCAATATGGTGGTCTGCTGTCATAAACAAACTTTAAAACAAAAGGAAGAAACTGTTGCAGAAAAGAGGAAAATCCCAGGATACAAAAAACTCCTTTACCAGCCTCAGTAAAAGCTGAAATCCCTCATAATATCCTCCAAAGCTAGTTACAAAAATAAAATTGCCAAAGATTCCAAAGACACTCCGATCTGCTCTGAGCTACTACAGAATGGCATTAAATATACTGATCCCAAGGATATTGCCAATATCCTGGCAGATCAATTCAGTGCCAACTTCACCCCCCTCATCCCCTAAACCGCCCATCTCAATACCAGAAGATTGCCAAATTCCGGTAATAATGGCCACACAGGTAAAAAACGCACTTTCCAAAGTTAAGAATACAGCATCCATGGGACCAGATGACATCCCGGGCTGTGTACTACATGAACTACAAAGTGAACTGGCACCTCACCTAAGTGTCATGTTTAATCATAGCCTTACCACAGGCTTCATGCCCACTGAATGGCGCACAGCTACAATTATCCCACTCCACAAGGGGGGATACACCGTGGATCCCGGGAACTACCGCCCCATCAGTCTGACGAGCCTGATCTGCAAGGCCATGGAACATATTATCATGGAACTTATAAACAAAAACATTAGCAACCTTCAAACACTGGACTCCACCCAGTTTGGATTTGTGAAGGGCCGATCTTGTCTCCTGAACCTGACTGACTTCTTCGAATCAATCTTCAGAGCTGTGGATGAGGGTAAGGTAGTCCACACAGCCTATCAGGACCTCTCCAAGGCCTTTGACACCATCCCCCACTCTGGAATCATAGATAGACTTACTAAGCTGGGCATTAATCCCTACGTCACTAGATGGGTTGCCAACTGGCTTACTGACAGAACCCATACTGTAAAAGTAGCCGACTCCAAATCCAGCTCCAGGCAAGTGACAAGTGGAGTACCTCAGGGTTCAGTCCTGGAACCACTCTTGTTTGGCATCTACTTCTCTGAAGGACAGGCCAACACTAAGGGACTCTGGCTAACAAAGTTCACAGATGACTGCAAACTGGGAGCCATTAATGAATCCCCAAATTATGTGGATACTCTACAAAAGGGCCTTACAGAAACAGATGCTTGGTGCCAGAGCCGTGGGCTCAAGCTCAATGCCAAGAAATGTATAGTTATCCCCTTTGGAAAAAAAACATGTACCCATGAATTACCACATAGATGGCAGTACACTAAACACCAAAACTGTGATAAGAGACTTAGGGACACAGGTGGACAGTGGTCTCACCTTCAATAGCCACATTGCCACAACAGTCAGGAAATCCTTCTTTGTGGCACACCTCATCACTAAGGGCTTTTCATCCAGTAAAAAGGAGGTCATTGTACCACTGTACTCATCCCTCATTAGACCCATTATAGAATACAATGCCCCGTTTGGTATGTACCTCTCAAGACATCTGCAACAAGTGGAAAGGCTGCAGAAATACCTCACTAAAAGAATCACAGGCCTAAAGCAGATGCCCTATGCTGACCTCCTTAAAAAACTCCAGCTATACTCTGTCACATATCGTCTACTCAGAGGTGATCTCTGCTTAACATACAAGGCCATGTCAAACCCAGAGCTGTTGGACGTGCTACACTTAAAGAAATCCCAATCCCTCAGAGCCAGACACTCCAGGGATCTAAACTTTGTCATCACAATAAACAAAACATGCTGTAGGGATAGGTTCCTGACCCAGAGACTCCCCAGACTCTGGAATAGACTGCCCATACATGTCAAGCAAAGCGCCTCTTTGGCCCTCTTCAAAAGGAACCTTGACGATTGGATGGGAGAATGGAAATTCACCCTGGGGATCATGTCAGTCGCCCTGCTAGACAGGGGTCCAGGGAAGTAAATAGTGTGGGAAGAAATAGTCAGGGAATTGTTATGGCTAGGCTTGTATAGGCCCTAGGGCTGATAGCCTAGTACCAACTTATGAACCTATGAACCTATATATCATTAAGAGTGTTTGTTGCACCTGTTTCATTATGTTGTCATAACAGTATATGTGTATGGAATGAGAAATATTATGTTGTGTACTTATGCATTTTGTTATTTACTTTTTGCACATTACTGTTTTTGCATTATATGTACACAGACATGCTTGGAGCTATCAGCTAAGCTGTCTACCCATGTGACATACATTCGATTTAGTTTGAGTGGATTCCATTTATATGTCATTGTCCAGCTTCATCGTGTGCTTATTTCAATGGTTTACATTTCCTCATTGATGTTGATCTATGTTGTCCACTTCCCTTTCCTGTTTTACCTTTGTCAAATATATTGCATGTATACATGGCATATGTTTAACTTTGTCTAGATTAGCATCATTGTCATGTATTTTTGCTGTTAAAATAATACCTTGTGCAACAATTTTCCATTATACACAAGCAAGGTGTATGCAAGCAAGGTAATTCTTCCTGTTGTACCTGCGTTTTGAGTAATGAATATGATTTGGCACAAGCTGACATTCCTTATCTAGCATTCTGTTTAATGTCATTACTGATTATTATTGCATGTCTGCTATGTATGTGTAGTGACTGCTTTCTGACTGTATTCTGTTCATCTAGTGCTGATCACACATATATAACAGCGCATCTGTGTTGCCTCTGATATGGCATTTGCCTTTTTCCTCTGTTTTACATCTTCAATCCAATTCCCATTTATTTAGTTTGTGTGCACCTAGATGTGTAATATAAAGTCACATAGTTGGTTTGCTACAATACTTTTGTTTGGCACTATGCTTGTTTGTTTCTCTTTCATATGCGTGGTTGGAGGTTCTAGTCAGTCCTCTTGTCTTCTGCTGTTTCCTTGCTGTATTTGCTCATCTATGCTGTAGCTTGGCTTACAGTTGCACTGCTGGCAGACGTTATTGGATTTAATATCCACTGTGTACTGCAATCACCATTTATTTCATTACATCTCACTGCTACCATCAATTATACTGTTTCAGGTTTGACAGTCACATAGTTTGCATCATCTCAGCACTACATAACGCATAGGCACATCTTTATCTCTGTATTGCACCCTGGCTGGTATGCATCCCTTCCCTCTTTTTCAATTTACCTTCACCCATCTTGTACACTGTGCTGTCAGTATAATTTACCTCCCCTCACTGTTTTTCCAAACTTTGTCTGTTACATCATGCGATTTTTGTTATATGGTTATCCTTGCTGTTTTCACTTCCCCTCTTCTTTCCCAGTCTTTTCCATTCATTCCATTGTCAAAAAGGGGCCTATTCCCACAAAAATAAATACCTGTGCTCCTCTGACTATCCCTCAGATTTTTCTTGTTCATCATAACTCCTGTGTATCCCTCTTCTTTACCCTTATCACATATATGCTTGTCTATTTTCCTATTTCCCTGGGTGTGTGCATTACTTGTGCTCTTCACACAGGTCCCAAACTCACTATTAGCTGCTGTTAGCCATGGTGAAGTGGCCATAATTGCCCTTTGTCTTCATTATTTTTCATGTGGAAATGTGGAAATTTGTGGATTCTGTTAATTTCTGTATATTGCAATGACTATATGCATGTATTGCAATGAAATCCATAATTGTTTATGAATATTATTCGTTTGACTGTTGTTGCATGACATAAGTAGGTGCTTGGAAATATTTTTCAGGTGGTTGATGGACTGATGAACATTTGTTATTTTCTATACTTTTGAGTTATTTGCATTGATAGTGTATTATTGAAATTCATGGAGATTGATAATACATGGTCCAATTTATGAAGCACTTGGCTGGACATATACATATTTGCTGTGCATGCTTGTATGTATGATGACTTTGCTGCATATATCTGTTTTGTGTGGAGTTATTCTGTACACACTGAGGCATATTCAAATATTACTTGTTTATCTGCAAGTTTTGTGTATAACTTGGTGAAATGCACCAGATTCTGTGAATTTTATGGAATTTTAATCTTAAGTTATCTGCATCTTAAATGTCACCTAAAAGTATGTGTAAGGTAATTAAAAGATCTAAAATAGTTTCCAGATTTAATCATATTAGAGTAATAAAATCACACAAAAATGGTAAAATAACCACTAATACTATTTGGATTTTACTTCTTGTTAATGAATATTATATATTTTTAAACATCTCCAATAAGAAACCCAGTCATGTAGACTCCATCAAAAAATTGCTAAATGAATTAAATATTCATCTTTATCAGAAAAGTGTTAGAATACTTTACTTAAAATATTTCACTTTTAGAAATCTCCAATAAAATGAAAGAATTAAAAATATAACACATCTCCTGGTACAGATGGTTTGATTCCAAAGTTATATAAATGACTATCTCATAATATAATATTTTCTATAGAGATTCAAAATCATTTAATTTTTCCTCATTCGTATCAGTCTTTATAACCCCCATTCTAAAAGAAAGCAAAACAACACTTTTTATGTTCAGTGCATAGACTAATTGCTGTACTGAATACAGACTACAAAATATTCATGCCTATTTTTGCAGATCGGCTGAAAATTTATATTCCTACCTTAATAAACAATAAAACATATTGTATTCCTAAGCAATATACCCAAAACAATATCAGAATAATTTTAACACTAACAGATATTATGAATTGTGACAAAAACACACCTTATTTATCAATCTTAATATAGAAGATGATTGCAATTCATTAAATGTGTCTTTTTATTTGAAGTATTTTTTTGTTTTTTTCCTGGTAATTTCATTAATTTAAAATAACAAATTTATAAAGATAGCAAAGCTTATGTTAAACTAATGCACATTTACTTTTGATCGAATAATAATAATAATCATATAAAAAGGAACAAAACATAGTTGTCCAGTCTTTCCCCTATTATTTGCCTTAGCTATTGAACATTTAGCAATTTAATTATAATCTAACCTTAAAATCCAAAGAATAAAAGTTGGTGATAACTATGACTATAAAATAGTGCTTTTAGCAAATGATTTTATGCTATAATTAACTAGTTTATACAACTCTTTAACTGAGGAACAACATCAAATCTATCATTTAATAGTCATAAACTAAAATGTCTTATTTTAACCAAACAATCAGAATCTTCTTACTCCTGATCTTAATTTTGCTCAAGAAACTCAAGACCTTCTTATATCTTGGTATTCTCGTCAAAACAACATGCAATGAAATTAATTATGCAAAAAATGTAAATGATATTTCTAAATCAATAGAATCCTGAAATAAATCATGTATTTCCTTTGAGGACTGACTTCAGCTGATAAAAATGGTAGTTCTACCAAAAAGTATCTATATCACACAAGCAACATCCTTCTTTCCAGATAAACCACACCTGAAAATCCATCATATCAGACATTAGGAAAGTGAAGGTATTAAACCTCCAGGTATTGAAAATAATGTAAAAGCTGCTTTAAGCAAAGTAATAATCAATTGGATTGATACCAGTTATTCAGATAATTAGAAAGGTTGCATATGCAACTCTTTTGGAGATTTGTACTACATATCATGACATTACACCAGTTACTTTTGCCTCTTTATAATTATTTTTTCTATAACAGTTCTTCTTCCCCATGTCAATCCATATATGTTGATACAATTTTAAATGACTGCAAACTTGTCATTTATAGTCAAATTGATTTGAAGCTTTGGTTCAACCTATTAATATCTTTTATTTCTTATAAAACATGGAAGCTCATATTAAAAGAATATTCTTTACTGGAAAGATACTTTTTGATGGTTTAACTGCTTTAACACCTGTTCATTATAAACTTCTAAAGAAGTAATAATTGAGTTCTGTATTGAATCAGTTGACTGATTACTAATAGAAAGTATGACAAACTATGCACAGGTAACCTTTTGCATAGCAATTCAGCACCAGAGCAATGCTGTTCTCAAATTAATTGATTAACTTTGTTTAATAATATATAAGCAACATATTCCTTCAGCAATTATTTCTGATTTGTATAAGATACTCTTACATTATTAAACAACTTTAAATGACAAATTTTGGAATTAAATTTTGATGGAAGACAATTTTAATATCTCAGAATGAGATCTACTTTATAATATCAACTTCCTGTAACTGCAAACTGCATATGGTTGAATCCACATGGTTGATGTTATGGAATGTTGAAAAAATGCAAACATCTCTGTTTTTGCAGTTGGCAAACTCCCCTGCACCCCCACACCCCCTACTAATTATATATGCCAAGTTCAATATCATTCAACGGTGGGGAAAAGGGTAAATGTTCTGATCCATACTGTACCTCAGTGTCAGTACAAACAGATCAATCTTTTAGAACATCAACTATATGGCCATGAACATATGCATTTCAACATTCTGACATGTTGATAGTTTGAAGGGGACCCCTCAGTGACTAATCAATTTCTTTAAGGGTACTTCATCTGTCCAATATTGGAATATTTCCACTTGGAGATGTTTACAAAGATCATTTTTATTCCTGATAAATTGGTGAAAAATTCAGGTAAAGCTAATAAATGCTGGGAATTCAATAAAGACCTCATAGCTAACTAGAAACATATTTTTATTGACTGTACATATTTAAAAGAATACTGAGTAAAAATTTATTATTTCCTTAAAATTTTATGGTCTGACAATATTTCTTTGAATAAATTAATGGTATTGTAGATTTTTTTTCTCCAACATATTATTTAAAGTAGAATGATCATTATCTGATTTAAAATATCTTAGCAGTTGCAAGGAAAGTCATCACCAAAAACAGGCTGAAGAGTAGAACATTTCAAAGAATTTACTTTACTTCTCCAGGAATTCATTGTCAAAGAAAGACTCTCCGATACTTCTTCACATAATAATCCACGGACTAAAGTGCTTAACATATTAGATCAACGTGTATAATATGCATTGGAGAATTTGATGAGTAACTCCCTTAGCCTTAAACTATATCATTAGAATTTGTTAGTTTTATCACTGACATAACTTGCATATATAGAAATTATTATTCACCTTGTTAATCTGTTGCTTTACTGTTATGAATTATCAATAAAATGAATATATATGTAAATATATATATATATATATATATATATATATATATATATATAGGACTAGTTTGATTCACTGAAATTTAATTTCACTGAATTTCAAAACACTCGCATCAAATCGCTGAAAGGTCATTTCACTGAATCACATTTCACTGAATATAAGTACTGTTGGGCAAATAAAATGTATATGCCCTTTTTCCCACTGTAGTGCAATTCGGGAGTTAGTATATATAGTTATGGGGGTTTGGAGGCACAGCACTTCACATTGGGGTGTGTGCGGGGTGTAGCCCTCCACCTACATTTGATTTTATATTGTTAGCTTTCAGTGAAATGAGATTCATAAATATAAAAACTTAGGTGGAGCGCTATGCCCCCCACACCCCTAATGTAGGGGTAGTACCCCCCACACCCCCTAACTACATATACTAACTCCAAGATTACACTACAGTGGAGAAAAGGGCATATACGTTTTATTTGCCCAACAGTACTTAAATTCAGTGAAATGTGATTCAGTGAAATGAGTTTTCAGTGAATCAGAGTAGTCCCATATATATATATATATATATATATATATATATATATATATATATATATATGGGTCTATATGACTTGGTCGACAGTTCATATGATCGACTGTTTATTTGGTCGACAGTTCATTTGATCGACAAGCATTTTAGGTGGGGGGCTTCACCCCCACACCCCCAATGTGGGGGCTGTGCCCCCCACACCCCCCTAACTATATATATCAACTCCAGGGTCACACAACATTGGGGAAGGGGGCAAATGCTTGTCGATCAAATGAACTGTCGACCAAATAAACAGTCGATCATATGAACTGTCGACCAAGTCATATAGACCCATATATATATATATATATATATATATATATATATATATATATATATATATATATACACACACACACACACATGTTACAAGAAGCAGGTGTATTTTTACATAATTGTTGCCATCAGTCTGAGGAAGCAATAGAAGTTCAAGGTTCATTATTTAGGTTCTGTTACGAGATGTGTCTTAAATGTATGTTTGAAAAATCCACTATTATCTTGCATTTTCCTGGATTAAAACTTCACAGTGGTTGAGTTTGGCATCAGTTAGTCCTACTATATGGGTGTAATTCATTTGTGTGTGCACCTTTTCTGAATGATGGAAATGAAGTATGCCCACCCAGTGAAATTAGATTTTTTGTACTGGAAATGTTCACTGCTTGAAGGAAGAACACTAGCTCTAAAATTCTAATCCTAACCCTGAAACCATTGCCCTAACCCTAGCATTAAACACTAATAATAGTAATCATAAACCTCTTAAAACTAACCCCAAAACCCTGCCGTTAACCATGCAACAGTCATTAGCCATTGTAACTCACTATTGCATTATTAGCCCAAGGGTTACAGTGTTATGTGGAATCCCTAAGACCCACAAAGTCTTTTAGATCCACCTATGAGACCCTTAGTGGACGGTAGAGATTCCATCCCCACGGCCTGTGCCCAATATTTAGACCACGAGCTCAAGAAAATATTACAAAAAGAATATCAGATATGCAAAGATTCCTGGACCTTTTTAAAGCAGGTCAATAGAGTTGAGTACAATGACAGTGACTTATTGGTTACAATAGATGTCAAGGATTTGTATACTGTCATTCCACACAGCACTGGCCTCAGTTGGGCTGGCGATTTATTATTAGAACATAAAGTAAACCAGGAGAAGATTAATTTAATTTTAGAACTACTTGAACTAGTTTTAAAAAATAATTACTTCTCTTTCAATGACAAATACTTTTTGCAGACAACTGGAGTGGCCATGGGATCAGCTTGTGGAGGAGCATTGCGAATATGGTCATGGCACACTGGGAGAGGAACTTTGTTTTTAAATCCCAATTTTATTCTAGTGTCAAGTTGTATTTCAGGTTTCAGGATGACATAAGTTTAATTTGGAAGGGGCCCTCTTCCGAGCTTGATGAGTTTTTATAGTACTTCAATGCTACAAGGTTCACTTTGCGGTTTACTTGGGTAATTGACGTTACCAATATGAACTACTTGGACGTACACTTGTTCAAAGATACACTTACTGAAAGGTACGCTACAAGGATTCACAGAAAAGAAACCTACTCTAATTCTTTTCTGCATTACACCAGTTTCCATCCCAACCACCAGAAGAGGTCAGTGGTAAAAGGGCAACTTGTCCGAGCCACCCGTATGATCTCTGGGGAAGAGGATTTTACAGTTGAGTGTAGCAACTTGAAATCTATGTTTGAAAGGAGGGCCTATCTGGCAGAACTGATCAATGAGCTCATTGATGAGGTCATACAGAAAAGAAAGATTGGCCATTTCAAGCCTATAGTTGGTGTCCATACCCTTGACAATAGTCCACCTGCTATAGGGATGAATAGACTGGAGGAGAATATAAGCCCCTTTCTTAGATCTTTAACAGTCACCTTTAATTCTGATTCTTACAACTTGAAGTTAATTTTTAGCAAAAACTGGGATATTTTAATGGAAGATAGAGACATCATAACTCTTTTGGGAGCTAAACCATTAATAACATACAGAAGAGGTCCGAATTTAAAAGACCTACTTAGAAAGGGACACAACAACACAATGTCAAGCCTGTGTGGAATGTATAAGTGTGAGACCTGTAAATGGTGTCACAGGGTTAAAACTGGCAATAAGTTTTCTATTAACAACATGGTCTTTAAAGTAAAAGGGAGGTACAATTGCTCTTCCAAAGCAGTTGTTTATGTGGCGACATGTGACCAGTGCCCTGCGTTTTACATAGGTAAAAAGGAGAGAAAATTCAAGACAAGGATCTATGAACATGACTATGCATCAGGAAAAAAACATGAATAATGCACTGGCTAGGCACATTCATGACAACAATAGCTACAGCTTCAGTTTTATGGCTATTGACCATGTTACTATTGGTGACAAATTACCCTTGGGGCTCCAATTGGAGTTAAAAGAATTGAGATGGCAGATCCTTTTGCATGCAGAAAATGGCATTAATGACAGGACATCATTTACCCCTGTCTTAAAACTAAAAGCCTTGGAAAGGAAGAAAATAGTACAAACTTAGGCATCCTGCACAAGCACCTTATGAGAAAAAGTTTAAAGTTTTTACCTAAATTGTAAAATATTTTTAAAGTTTGACTATTATGATAATGACATCAACTTTTTAATAGTTCAACTTGTTTTGCTAATTCAGTTTTTTACAAACATTCAACTTTTAGAATTATTTTTAGCATATATGCATATTTTTTTTTAAAGTGAAGTGTTGTTATAACAGTTAGCAAAGGGTTAACTACATCTACTCATTTTACTCATGGTTCAGCTGGTTTTCTGTGTCCAATCAGAATGTGTTAGAAGGTTTTAAAATATATTTAAACATTGGCTGTGCACATTGACTCTTGTTTGATGAAGTTAACATTGTTTTAACGAAAGAGCTCACACACATCAATTTTATTGGATTTATACATCGATTTTATTGGAGTTATTGGATTTATTCAGCATTAAAGTTTGCTTTTATTCAACATTTTTGTGTTTGGTGTTCCTTGGGAGCCTTCCTGCCAGACATGGGATGGTGAGAGAAGGGATGGGGAAAGAGGCAACATAACACTAAGTGGTTATGACACATGGTATTGTAGCCCATGATAATACTCACATTATGTATGCTTTACAATGGCTTTAACATTTTTTATTATAGTTATTTAGACATTAATGAAACTCAGTTCAACCTTTTTGAGTGGGCATTCACCTTTGGTTGAAATCCTTATTGAATTAAGGTTATTTACTAGAAAACTGAACTTTGCTTTGTTTTTCAAACATAAATCTTCACAATTTGAAAGTACAGAATTAGTTAGAAAATATGTATTTGAACCTCATATGCATCCTATTATTGGTATCTTTGAAAGAATTATTGAAAAAGATATATACGATTAAACATTCAAAATCCAGGTTAAATTGCTCTATCCTTTCTTCTGATGAAACATTTTATTAAATAATTTGTTTAAGTTCTGTCCTGTACATGCCATGAAACCTGGTAATAGTTGCTAATATTGGTTATATTATTAGTATAGATAACACCAACAGCACGAAATAGCACCACCACAGAGCAAATGTTCCCATGGAATGAAAAACAAAAATGGAAATAGCTAAAACAAAGTACATTCACAGGAGCAACCCACGGCCGTTCTGTAAAAGTTCCAAATGTAAAAGGCAGTTTTATAATCTTCTTAGTAAATGCTGCTGAATGCAATGAGTAAATATAAAAATACTTTTATTTGTAGGACTCGGTAAGCGCTTTCACCATATAGGCTTCATCAGACCGTATAAAACAAATAAATACATAGACTTATATACCTTATTGTTCATACTTAATTAATTACTTCATTTCCTGCAATCTAATTAATTAGACTACTACTCCATACATTCATACTATGCAGTCAAACTATTAATAAATATAAAAAATACTTGTCTGATAAACATCTTGATTTCAAAATTAAATAAATGAAAATGCCACATGAACTGCAAAATATAAAAATAAAAATAAAATATAACATACTGTTTCAACATATAAAATCAAATGTACAATAAAGCACATACTAAAATTAACAGCAGTAAGTCAAATTCGCTTCATTCATCTAACTGATTTTAACCTCCTATTATGTAGTATAGGCTTCAATGGTACTTTATCATTGAGCCCAGGTGTCTTGTCAGCTCTACATCTAATTATCCAGTTCATTTCACAACGCTCAGTATAATTTTTAACATCACCACCTCATATACCGGGGGTAATAACCTGTAGTATTGAGAACTTAAACTGATGTGTTTGATCTGTAGTAAATACATGCCTTGCTAATGCATTGTGTTCAGACCCAAAGGTGTTCCCGAACTCTTTCACTAAGCTTCCTGTTCATTTTCCCTATATAGAATGCACAACAGGATGTGCATCTAGCTAAATAAACAACATGTTCAGTTTGACAATCAGCTGAAGTATAAAGGATAAAAGTATAGCTAGAGATTGGATGAATAAAAGTACTCCTAATATCAATAAACTCATATTGATTACACCTTTCACAGGGTTTCATCCCTTTAGCAGAGTTGTTACAGATATCCTTCATTTGAAGATTGGGATAACATAAAATTTGTTTAAGATTCTTCCTATTATTAAAAAGAAATTTAGGTTCACTTCCTACTATTTCTTTAATAGTGTCATCCAAAAGCAAAATTTCCCAATGCCTCTGCACTATATTCTTTAGTGCAAAAGTATCTGCAGTATAAAACATAGGCACTTTTACCATATGACTATTACTCCTCCCTGGGCCCTCTTTTAAAAATTGTGCATTCACATCAGAGAAATATGAACTAGCTCTAGTTGTTCTAATCAAGTTGGTTTCCTCAATGGCTTTATCTACCTCTTGTGGATCATATTCTCTTGCTATAAGTCTCATTTTTAAATCTAGTAACTCTTGTGTATAACCATTCTGTGTCGGATTCAACCTAGACGCTCTCATGACTTGGCCCTTAGCAATATTTTTGAAAACATATCGAGGATGCATACTCCTCCTTTGTAATAATGTATTCCAGAAACATACTTTCTTATGGACACCTGTATTCAGAAGGCCATTATCCAGTCTCTCAATGAAGACATCTAAAAAATATATATTCTATCAAGAGTAATTCATAGTAAAATTAAGATAATCAGTCAGCCCATTTAACTGTAATGCAAACTCAACTAATGATGCTTCATCACCTTCCCAAATCAAGAGCAAATCGTCCAGAAAATGCTTGTAAAAACCCATATTCAATTTAAAACTCTCAAGGTGGAACAATTTATCTTCCTCCCAGCTTGCCATAAAAATGTTGACATAGCTATTGGCACACGGAGTGCCCATCGCTACACCATCATTTTGAATGTACAACATGTCCTCAAACAAAAAAATGTTGTTGTATAGAACAGTTTCCAAAAAAAGGGCTATTAAATCAATAGTTTTTGCATTAACAGCTGAATGTGTGGACAGAAAATTATGTACTTTTTCTACGCCTTCTTCATTTGGTATTACCGTAAAAAGGCTAGTCACATCTAAGGTAACCAAAATAAATGATGCATCATAGGCAACATTTTTCATATAATCATAAAGACTCACTAAAAATTGTTTACTATGTTTCAACATGTAGACATTAGCATCAACTATAGGTCTCAAAAAATGCTCAATATATAGTGACAGGGGTTCTGTAACCCACCCTCTACCAGAGACAATGGGTCTCATTGGGGGGTTAACAGAACTTTTGTGAACTTTAGGGAGTCCCTGAATTATAGGAATCAGGGTGTTATTCACCCTCAAAAATTTAAACAATTCAAAGCTAATATAATTACTCATCAGAATATCATCCAACTTGTCATAAATTTTTAAAACTTTGTTTTCCACTTCATTCATATTAATTATAGAATAAAATTCTGCTTCTTGTAACAACAATCCCATACTATCTCTATATCTATCTTGGTCCAGAATCACTACCGGACCTCTTTTGTCTGCTGGTCTAATGATTATGGATGTGTCAATACTTAAATCATTCAAAGCTACCCTTTGTTTAAAAGTTAAATTATTCTTCCTTTTATGCATATTTCTCTCCGCTAATTCCATCTTGTAAACATCATCTTCCACTAATTTGTTAAAAACGTCCAAAAGAGGATGTAGGTTGGGAATGTATGTACTAGGTGCACGAAAAACTTGACTGACATTATTTGTATTCAAACCATACTCTAATTTGAGCTGAACATTACGCATGAATATTTTGAAATCTATAATAGTATTAGATAAATCACTCTTACTGGTGGGAATAAAGGATAGTCCTTTATTCAAAACTTGTATTTCATTTTCTGTTAAATCTCTATTAGACAAATTAAAGACTAATAACAAAATACCACTCGCAACATCAGCTATTCAGCTCGAACAAGCACCAAAATCTGAAGATTTTCAGAAAAAACAACTGCCAGTATTCCAAACCAATTTATTCTCTGTAGATTCTCTAGCGCCTCGGCTTCACAAAGCCTTCAAGGAGTAACCACATTTTCTTTAAGGTGGGACCTGTGTGTTCCCCACCTGATCCTTTCCGTTTCTGCCTCCCTCTGCTGAATGACCTCTGCCATTTGGCCTGATGTTGTAGGTCTATTGGGAAAGGGGTAAAAGGATTAGAGCAATTAGTCTGTCCATTGGGGGGAGGACAAGTTTTCCTCCTTACTGTTTGTTCAATCATTTATCCCTGTGCCAAAGAATTTGTATTATTGCTACATTCTGAGTTTTCGGTGGGGCCATCAGAACTGATATGCTCGTCGGTCCTACTGACCACTGTAGAGTTCTCAGTCTGTATTGCATCTGTGTTATTGACAACATTTTCATTTACAGAATTATAAACAATATTATCATTAACCACATTAGAAGAAACAGAGACTGATTTATTAACTGGTACAACCTCATGAATATGATGTCTCTGCTCATTTGTACAATTAAAATGATCAAAGTTAGTTCTAGGCCAAGTGAAGACATGGCCTAGTTTAAAATCATTAGTGTCTCTGGAAATCTTATTTTTCTTTTGTTCAAGCAGTCTCTTCTCAAATAATTGTATATTATGAAGTATTTTCTCCATACCATGATCAACTTTAGCCTTTGGATACTTTGTAACAATGTTTTGTTGTTGTTTGACAATGTTACTTCTTAAAAGGTCCTCCTCCGGATGAAAAAACTCATTCAAAAGCTTCATATAGTTCATACTTAATTCAATATTTAACTGTTGCCATTTGAATAAAAGTTCAGGATAAAGATTTCCTGTCATCGGCATCTTAAGGATGCGCAGCCCTCGAGGTACAATTTTCCTCTATAGGCAAACCTCAAAATATTGTCGCTGCAATTGCGTCCTTTTTAGTTTAAGAAAATCTGTTTCCAAGTTATTAAAAGCTTCCATTAAACCCAACAGGTTAGTGGCATTAGAACCGTTCGGTTCCGACTCTTCTGTTACTTCGAATAACATCAAAAGGTTCTCACTGCCGGAAATACAATTTTGAAAATGGTCAATCTTCCTGTGCTCCATTGGTTGACCAGGTATGGTATAAGGAAATTCAATAGAGGACATCTGTGACTCAGCCATGTCTCCTAGGAGGTGCAAAACAAGCAAAGATAGCACCAACAGCACCAAATAGCACCACCACAGAGCAAATGTTCCTGTGGAATGAAAAACAAAAATGGAAATAGCTAAAACAAAGTACATTCACAGGAGCAACCCACAGCCATTCTGTAAAAGTTCCAAACGTAAAAAGCAGTTTTATAATCTTCTTAGTAAATGCTGCTGAATGTAATGAGTAAATATAAAAATACTTTTATTTGTAGGACTCGGTAAGCGCTTTCACCATATAGGCTTCATCAGACCATATAAAAACATATAAATACAGAGACTTATATACCTTATTGTTCATACTTAATTAATGACATCATTTCCTGCAACCTAATTAATTAGACTACTACTCCATACATTCATACTATGCAGTCAAACTATTAATAAATATAAAAAATACTTGTCTGATAGACATCTTGATTTCAAAATTAAATAAATGAAAATGCCACATGAACTGCAAAGTATAAAAATAAAAATAACATATAACATACTGTTTCAACATATAAAATCAAATGTACAATAAAGTGCATATTAAAATTAACAACAGTAAGTCAAATTCACTTTGTTCATCTAACTGATTTTAACCTCCTATTATGTAATATAGGTTTCAATGGTACTTTATCATTGAGCCCAGGTGTCTTGTCAGCTCTACATCTAATTATCCAGTTCAAATTCTTTGGCACAGGGACAAATGATAAACAGTAAGGAGGAAAACTTGTCCCCCCCCAATGGACAGACTAATTGCTCTAGTCCTTTTTCCCCTTTCCCAATAGACCTACAACGTCAGGCCAAATGGCAGAGGTCATTCAGCAGAGGGAGGCAGAAACGGAAAGGATCAGGTGGGGAACACACAGGTCCCACCTTAAAGAAAATGTGGGAGCATGTAGACAGTCATTAGTCTTTAATTTGTCTAATAGAGATTTAACAGAAAATGAAATACAAGTTTTGAATAAAGGACTATCCTTTATTCCCACCAGTAAGAGTGATTTATCTAATACTATTATAGATTTCAAAATATTCACACGTAATGTTCAGCTCAAATTAGAGTATGGTTTGAATACAAATAATGTCAGTCAAGTTTTTCGTGCACCTAGTACATACGTTCCCAACCTACATCCTCTTTTGGACATTTTTAACAAATTAGTGGAAGATGATGTTTACAAGATGGAATTAGCAGAGAGAAATATGCATAAAAGGAAGAATAATTTAACTTTTAAACAAAGGGTAGCTTTGAATGATTTAAGTAATGACACATCCATAATCATTAGACCAGCAGACAAAGGTGGTCTGGTAGTGATTCTGGACCAAGATAGATATAGAGATAGTATGGGATTGTTGTTACAAGAAGCAGAATTTTATTCTATAATTAATATGAATGAAGTGGAAAACAAAGTTTTAAAAATTTATGACATGGATGATATTCTGATGAGTAATTATATTAGCTTTGAATTGTTTAAATATTTGAGGGTGAATAACCCCCTAAGTCCTATAATTCAGGGACTCCCTAAAGTTCACAAAAGTTCTGTTAACCCCCCGATGAGACCCATTGTATCTGGTAGAGGGTGGGTTACAGAACCCCTGTCACTATATATTGAGCATTTTTTGAGACCTATAGTTGATGCTAATGTCTACATCTTGAAAGATAGTAAACAATTTTTAGTGAGTCTTTATGATTATATGAACAATGTTGCCTATGATGCATCATTTATTTTGGTTACCTTAGATGTGACTAGTCTTTTTACAGTAATACCAAATGAAGAAGGTGTAGAAAAAGTACATAATTATCTGTCCACACATTCAGCTGTTAATGCAAAAACTATTGATTTAATAGCCCTTTTTTTGGAAACTGTTCTATACAACATCATTTTCTTTTTTGAGGACATGTTGTATATTCAAAATGATGATGTAGCGATGGGCACTCCGTGTGCCAATAGCTATGCCAACATTTTTATGGCAAGCTGGGAGGAAGATAAATTGTTCCACCTTGAGAGTTTTAAGTTGAATGTGGGTTTTTACAAGCATTTTGTGGACGATTTGTTCTTGATTTGGAAAGGTGATGAAGCATCATTAGTTGAGTTTGCATTACAGTTAAATGGGCTGACTGATTACCTTAATTTTACTACGAATTACTCTCGACAGAATATATCTTTTTTAGATGTCTTCATTGAGAGACTGGATAATGGCCTTCTGAATACAGGTGTCCATAAGAAAGTATGTTTCCGGAATACATTATTACAAAGGAGGAGTATGCATCCTCAATATGTTTTCAAAAATGTTGCTAAGGGCCAAGTCATGAGACCGTCTAGGTTGAATCTGACACAGAATGGTTATACACAAGAGTTACTAGATTTAAAAATGAGACTTATAGCAAGAGAATATGATCCACAAGAGGTAGATAAAGCCATTGAGGAAACCAACTTGATTAGAACAACTAGAGCTAGTACATATTTCTCTGATGTGAATGCACAATTTTTAAAAGAGGACCCAGGGAGGAGTGATAGTCATATAGTAAAAGTGCCTATGTTTTATACTGCAGATACTTATGCACTAAAGAATATAGTGCAGAAGCATTGGGACATTTTGCTTTTGGATGGCATGATTAAAGAAATAGTAGGAAGTGAACCTAAATTTCTTTTTAAGAATAGGAAAAATCTTAAACAAATTTTATGTTATCCCAATCTTCAAATGAAGGATATCTGTAACAACTCTGCTAAAGGGACTAAACCCTGTCAAAGGTGTAATCAATGTGAGTTTATTGATATGAGTACTTTTATTTATCCAATCTCTAGCTATACTTTTATCCTTTATACTTCAGCTGATTGTCAAACTGAACATGTTGTTTATTTAGCTAGATGCACATCCTGTTGTGCATTCTATATAGGGAAAATGAACAGGAAGCTTAGGGAAAGAGTTAGGGAACACCTTTATCATATACGCATTGGGTCTGAACACAATGCATTAGCAAGGCATGTATTTACTACAGATCACACACATCAGTTTAAGTTCTCAGTACTACAGGTTATTACCCCCGGTATACGAGGTGGTGATGTTAAAAATTATACTGAGCGTTGTGAAATGAACTGGATAATTAGATGTAGAGCTGACAAGACACCTGGGCTCAATGATAAAGTACCATTAAAGCCTATATTACATAATAAGAGGTTAAAATCAGACGAATGAAGCGAATTTGACTTACTGTTGTTAATTTTAATATGTGCTTTATTGTACATTTGATTTTATATGTTGAAACAGTATGTTATATTTTATTTTTATATTTTGCAGTTCATGGGGCATTTTCATTTATTTAATTTTGAAATCAAGATGTCTATCAGACAAGTATTTTTTATATTTATTAATAGTTCGACTGCATAGTATGAATGTATGGAGTAGTAGTCTAATTAATTAGGTTGCAGGAAATGATGTCATTAATGAAGTATGAACAATAAGGTATATAAGTCTCTGTATTTATTTGATGAAGCCTATATGGTGAAAGCGCTTACCGAGTCCTACAAATAAAATAATTTTTATATTTACTCATTGCATTCAGCAGCATTTACTAAGAAGATTATAAAACTGCTTTTTACATTTGGAACTTTTACAGAACGGCTGTGGGTTGCTCCTGTGAATTTGTAGAGACTGATTTAGGGACTTTGGAGAATATGGGTTGATAATGGCTTGTTTTCAAGGGCTGGGAAAGGCAAACATTGTAAAGGCTTATGAGGGGTTGCAGCACTTGTTTTTTAATAGTGGATGATATATCGAAGGTAAAG
Organism: Protopterus annectens; assembly: GCF_019279795.1. Classification (NCBI taxonomy): domain Eukaryota; kingdom Metazoa; phylum Chordata; order Ceratodontiformes; family Protopteridae; genus Protopterus; species Protopterus annectens. Next base: position 1,625,350,451 of record NC_056733.1, on the reverse strand, counting down.
TCCATCTCATACTGTAGGATAATCAAAGGGGATATGAGAGACTTGCTTTAGAATTTCTCTTCATTGATTTCTCAGAAACAAAATGGTGAGTGTGTAAAGAGGATGTTTGGGTGTCTGGGGGTATGGAATATGGTCTGAGGAGAGCGCAGTAGGTAGTTGTGAAAATTCCTAGAGGAAGTTTGTGAAGAAAGATTTCCTGCTGTGGAAAATATTGTATGGCATTGCCAATTAAGGAATATTTAGAAGGAATTTGACTTGTAACCCAATTTATTAAATTTCAAAAATGTTTTGGTTTGTTAAGTAGCGCTTTTTGTGAAGTTTGACAGTAAATTGTTATATATATCTTCTATTTTTTTTTGTCTAGGTTTATAAAGAGTATGAGTCTTTGTTTGCTTTCAGGGGATGGTGATATCTTCCGATTTTTTTGCAAGCATTATCACTTAGTATGAATAGTGTTAGCAATTCTTTCATTATCCATTAGTTTTGTCTGGCCATAATAAGCCAGGTGACTTTTGGAAAGTGTTTACTCTCTAAATGTAGGAGCAGATTGGTTAATCTACTAATTGATAATGCTGGGTCAGAATGCTAGTGATAAGTAACCTTTTGGTATTGACTATGCGATTGTTTAGTGCTGTTGCATTTGCTCTGTTTTGATTGTGAATTAATATTTTTTGAGATATTTTAAGGGGTGTACCCTATAGAGGGATCCTAGTTTCCAGTTTATTTTTTGATGGCTATGAGTAGGTGTTGGTCATATCTGAGGTTATCATTGAGCATTACTCCAAGGAGTTTTGCCTGTGTGACATATTCTGTTTTTGTTTTATTGGCTGATAGGATATCAAAAAGATTGCTTTTGGCTTCAGTATTTTTCACAGGTGAAAAGCAACAATTGTGTTCTTTGTAGCATTTAAGAGCAAGTTTGAGCTATCTAGCCACAATTCTATGACTGGAAAGGCCTTTTCAGTGTTTTATTGTAAGGAAGCTAATGTTTTGGCTGAGTAGACAAAAGTGGTATCATCTGCATTTT